>NW_005187616.1:69722-81372 GCF_000239375.1 Pundamilia nyererei | reverse complement strand
AAACTGCGTTTAAACTGATGGGAAACTGCAGCAGAAACACGTCTCGGTGCTGCTGGGTCGCTTATACATCTGTAAGAAGACACAGAGGCTCAGAGAGCGCCAGTCTGAGTCTGTTCCTCATTCTCTGCTTTCACTTTGAGCCTGTGAGACACACTGAGGCATTGTGGGTAATATACACAAATCGGTTGTACTCACACGCTGCTGATTGGACGGCTGAAGGCAGCAGAACAAAAGCCGACTCAACAACCCTCCCACCCCCGACTGACCTTCACCCGCCCTGCAGGCCGGAAGAGAGAGACACCATCAGGAGGCGGGAGGAGAGAGAAACCCGGCCCTGCTGCACTCAAACAGAAAGACCTCCACAGGGTCCGGATCTTGCATCAGGACTCAGATCCGGAGGTTTTTCTGAATCCCAGCAGGACCTGGACTCATTCTGCTCATCATTCTGCTGCTGACTGCCTCTGAAACAGCTCCCATAAAACCACTTTCAATTATCCCAAAAAGGTGATTATGTTCATTGTGTATGACCTCCTTGGCTTTGGTGATTCTCCAGGTTGGTCCAGCTATAATGTGTGATCTCCAGCAACCCCTCATCTATTAGCTCTATTAGGGACGTCTCTACACTAACGTTAGTTCAAGACAGCTGTTATGGTCTTTTCTGGGGGTTTTTTGAATAACACCAAGGCATTCTTCTTCCTTCAAGTTATATTATACATGCTTCCCATAGGCAGTATCATCAGAAGGAATAGCATACATTTTCACTGCTATGCAGATGACACTCAGCTCTATCTGTCCATGAAGCCAGATAACACACACCAGTTAGTTAAACATCAGGAATGTCTAAAGACAAAGACCTGGAGGACCTCTAATTTTCTGCTTCTTAACGGTGATCAAACTGAGTTTATTGTACTCAGCCATGAAAATCTCAAAAATATGGTATCTAACCAGATTCTTACTCTGGATGGCATTACCTTGGCCTCCAGTAACACTGTGAGGAACCTTGGAGTCATTTCTGACCAGGATATGTCCTTCAATGCACATATTAAAAAAATATGTAGGACTGCTTTTTTCAATTGCACAATATAAAAAAGAGCA
Source organism: Pundamilia nyererei (assembly GCF_000239375.1). Taxonomy (NCBI): domain Eukaryota; kingdom Metazoa; phylum Chordata; class Actinopteri; order Cichliformes; family Cichlidae; genus Pundamilia; species Pundamilia nyererei. The sequence continues at coordinate 80,277 of NW_005187616.1, read as the reverse complement.
TAAGAGAGAGTATATAACCCCTGTGCTTGCCTCACTGGACTGGCTGCCTGTGTACAAACATTTTAAAATTCTTATGTTTGTTTTTAAACACTTTAACAATCTTGGCCTGGCCTTAACTCTCTGAGCTTCTTCATCCCTACACACCCTGTCGGGCTTGTAGGTCAGCTGACCAGTTGCTCCTGGAAGGACTGAGATCCAGGAGGAAGCTCAGAGGGGACAGGGCCTTTTCTATCCTTGCTCCTAAATTATGGAATAACTTGCCCTTGCACGTTAGAGAGGCCCCTTCACTGTCCGCTTTTAAAACACGTGTTAAAACCCATTTTTATTCTTTGGCTTCTGACCTCAGGGAGACTTACTTAACAACTAATTTAAATACAAGACAAGCTAACTAATTATTTATTTGACCTTTTTTATTTTTTATTTTTACTTTATTTGGCTTTTAATTATATTTTATGTAACTTTATTATTATATTCCAATGTACAGCACTTTGCATCCGCTGTGGTTGTTTTAAAGTGTTTTATAAATAAAGATGATGATGATGATGATATCTCTAAAATTAGAAATATCCTGTCTCAGAGTGAAGCTGAAAAACTAGTTCATGCATTTATTACTTCCAGGCTGAACTACTGTAATTCATTATTATCAGGATGTCCTAAAACTCCCTGAAAAGCCTTCAGTTAATCCAAAATGCTGCAGCAAGAGTCCTGACAGGGACTAGAAAGCCAGATCATATTTCTCCAATATTGGCGTCTCTTCACTGGCATCCTGTTAAATCCAAAATCAAATTCAAACCCCTGCTCTGGCAGGTGATGACGTACCTGCTTCCGGGTCGAAACTACTCTGTGTTTATTAAGGGTGTTGTGTTTTTAACATTTTTTAATTCTTTGTATCTTGCACTATTTAATCTGAACAAACCCCTAAAAAAAGGCAGTGATCTCCGTCGGCCTCTCTCCGTTTTTATTACCGCTGTTCATTTTAAAGCTTAGTTTTTAAAACCTTACGATGCTACAACAGCCCAGCTCATGCAGCAGTATATTAATTACTAAGTCACGGATCACAGAGTGTACAGGTAATTGGACCCCAAAAAGCAGACTCAAAACACCAAAACTCCAAACTATGTACAGATTTATTGATTAACTCATGAATCTTTAACGAAGTCGGGGGAACGAAAAACTAAGGCTCACGCTTTGGGGGAAAATGAGGAGCTCGGCGCCCATGAGGGAACTTCAAGAGAAAGAGGAGACACAATTAATAGCACTCAAGCTGTGTCCAAATTCATGGGCTGCATCCTCCTGAGGACGCATTTGTAGACCGATTACGTCACAGCGATGCGCCGAAGGCTGTCCAAATTCGTAGACTCCTCCGAATGCAGCCGACAAATGCGTCCTCCTTTTCCCCAAATTTGAAGGATGGGTCGGGTGTGTCCTTTGTGGCCTACCATATCCCAGAGTTCATAGCGCGGCCCAGCCAAACTCCAGTTTTCTACCAAGTTTTAAAATTACTCTTATTAATCTTTCTGGGTCACAAAATAAACTTTTAACATATTTTCAGGTGAGAATGTGGGTGAGTAAACTTGAAATATCTGCTTGATTTATCAAGATATCGCATATTTGCAAAAGTGCTTCGACGTTTTCGGAGACGTCTGCTACCCACCAGCTCGACAGCTAGCCGGGAGCTCGAGGGTTACTGAAGCCGCTGAGAACGGCACAACTCCCGGCACATCATTTTCAGATCACCGCGGAGTTTCGCTGCTCAGGTTAAACGTAATATGTAAGTCACTTAGACAACCTAAAAATTTTATTGTTGGGCTTTTTTCAGTGTTTTGTTTGTTCGTGAGTAAATCGGTTTGGCTGAGATTAAAGTTATTAGATTAGATTAGATAAAATAAAAGTTTATTAATCCCCCGGGTGGGTTCCTCCGTGGTTTTCACACAGCTGAATAAACGTCAAACAGAAAACTGATTAAACAGAAGTATGAGATGGTCGAGAATTTACGCCAGTGTCCTGTTATATTTTAGATAGCAAGGAGCAGATGGCCGAGTTTATTAAACTCCACCGAGACAGCGGTGACGCTAATCTGAAGGCTAGACCGTCCAATTTCCCCAGCCATTTACTTCCGGCCTACCCGACCTTCTGAGGACCCGGCCCACGTAGACCGTGAAGGCCGGGTCCTCAGGAGGATGCAGCCCATGAATTTGGACACAGCTTCAGGTTACCCGGAGCAAGACAGCTAGACTGCATTAATTGCCGAGGCTTACAGGCAGAGCAGGACCGTAGAGGGGGAGAGGTGTCTTTGGTGGGAATCCAAGGGAGAGAGGCAACCAAGCAAGAGGACAGGCAGACAACAGACTACCTTGCCGAATGCTGATCACTAATTGCACAAACAAAAATCAAACGGAATCCAAAATCTCACATGGAAAAAGCAAAGATTTAATGCAGAACCTAGTTACCACCGAAGGGAGACTAACAGACCGGCGAGGAGTAGCCATGGAGTGAATAAAAGTTAGTGTTCATCCTCCAGCTGTTTATATTATGCTAACATAGCTGAGTCGCTAGCGATCACATATTTCACATCATTATATACACTGGCTTTTTGTGACGGAAAAAGTGTGGACTTTATACCAGTTTTTAAATTGTGTTGATAGGACACGTAAAACCAGAGTTGTGATAAAATTATATGTAATGTTTGGTTTTCTTCCTGAATACTGTCGTTGTTTATATTTACTGCGGGAAGAAACGGCGTTTTATAAGGAAAACGCTCGAAAGCCTGGGAGCAAAAAGAAAACCAAAACCACCCTTTCCTATTGACCGAAAAATGTACCATGTCGACCAATCAAAACATAGCATTTAGTTGTTTAGGGAGGGGGAAGTTTTATGAGCGATGGCGGTGTTTTGAGATGTGAGAGATTTGCGACGTTTAGCGCAAATCTTGCGTAGTTAGTGTGTTTTGTTGTGTAGTTAGTGTGTAGTGTAGTCAATAGTTTTGTTGTGTGTGTCAGAACAATGAGGCGACTGCTGAATGTTACAGGTGTTACAGGAGTGATACATCTCCTGTTGCCAGGCCTGCAGGTATCAGGCTGTTGTTCTCCTTTATCTCATAGTGGACAGAAATGATTTTTTGGAGTGGCACAAATAATTTCTGTGGCATCAAATTTGATGCAGAACAGCTGATTGTTCTGTAAATAGTTTGAAATGTTTGTTTAAAAACGCCTTGGCTGCATTTTTAGGTAAAAAGCTGCAAAAAAACCTTTGTTTGCAAAACTCAGTTACTTTTTTGAAGAAGTAACTATATAATTAATTGCCCAACACTGGTCATTTTATACTGTATTCTGCACACAGAGAGTTACAGGACTCTCTCCCAGACCACAAACTCATAATACAAGTCAGAGCTTTATAATAAAAAAAAAAAAGAAAGAAAGAAAAAAAGAAAGAAAGAAAGTTGTGTTTTCAAAATTAGAGTTCAAGTTATTTTTACTTCCAATAGTGTTAACATGCTACACAGGTCATGAACAAATTTTTTTCAAATTTTCATTGTAAGTGGGCTAAAGCAGTTAATTAAATGTAAATGCTGTAATTTGATTATTTTAATAAACCATGTGACTTGGATGGATTCGATGCTGGCGTGACCACAGTGCACACGTCTGCTGTTGCTCACAGAGGTCCAAGAGACCGCTCAGGGAGTTTTTGTGTTCGCTCAGACACGTGAAAAATTAGAGGGAACATACAACCAGATTAACATGTGAGTGAAGTTGCCCCCCCCCCATCTTCTTCAATCAAATAACAATGGTATCAAATGTTTGTGCTGCAAAAATCTTCGTTTGTGCTGCATTCATTTTAAAGATATTAATACAAATTTCTAGATGTCATCAGAGGTCAACTCCGCCCCCCCATTAATGGAATCAAACACAATTGGTGTCAATCACTGTGCTATATTTGTGCTGGTTTGTGCTACTAGTTTGTGCTGCTTCTGTTTTAAATATAATAAAAGGGGTTGGGGGTTGGTCAAAAGGTCAACCAGTCCCCACATACCACCCAAACTGATGTCAAACATTTGTGCTACATTTGTGTTGGTTTGTGCTGCAAAAGTTTTTGTTTGTGCCGCTCTCATTAACATTAAAAATAAAAACATTATAATAATATAATATAATAATAAAATATTAATATTAATAAATATTAATAAAAGAATGTCTTGATGCATACTCATTCATCCAGGTATGTCTTTTCTCTGCACATTTTAACTGAAATAACGGGGTAGGGACTTTGTATATTCCATCTGTGTAACTCACCTTGGAGAATCGTGTAGTGTTTGCTAGGAACACCAGTAGCCAATATAGGTAATTGATAAGCACAGCTGAAGAGAATTGGTAGTTATACACAGTCTACATAAGCTTGGTGAGTAAAACAAACCGTTGGGGGTTTATGAGGAGAGAGTAGTTACCGTGAATTTACAGTGGTTAGAAAGCAATTATAGCCAGGGTGGTGATTGAGAAGCGCTTATGAAAGTGAGTGGATTTAAGAAAGTGAGTGACTGGGGTGTTTCAGTTGGTTTGCTTTCTTTTCTTTCTGACTCTGTGTGTTTGTGGTACAGTGGAGTAGGTAAGTTATCAGGTGTGATAGATACATGGACAGGTGTAGGTGGGGGGAAATGGAGCCCAAACTTGTGAGGGAGCTTCTGGAGTTCAAACTCCACAATTGCTGAAGGGTCAAGAAGCAGAGAAAGATGTACAATTAAGAGAAGAGTTGAGACCTTCAGGAAAAATGATGAGTACAATTGATTATTTCATGTAAACTATCAGAATGTACTATTCTGCTTTCATGTGATCATTTGTTTTGGGTTTTTTTTCGCCTTTACACGCTTTATCTAGATGGAAGAAAACTAAAACTGAGCACTTGGTGAAAGTGGTCTGCTCTGCCAAAGAGGCAAGTGAAATGCTTAAGGATATTTCATTACAGCCACTTTGGTGGACACTGTGGATGGAAGAAGACTCAGACTATCATGGCACACTATTACTGCCCTGGCATGGAAGGGGACATTCAAAAATGTGTGAGTACAGTTCTTCAAGATGAGCATGAACAAAGGTGTCTGTTTTACTGTGCTTTTCTTTGTTTGTACTCTGTTGGTTTTGTCAAACACATATTATCTACAGCTATAAGTTATTGTGCTGATTATTATGAAAAGCAAGGAGAAATTTAGACTGTTTTTAAGAATTTAATGTTACTCTATTTGTCACTAGGTTGCTCAGTGTCCACAATGCCAATGTAACCAGGGCAATATTATCCCATATGGAAAGGATGTATATAAATCTTATAAAGTTTGTATCTGTCTTTTGTGAAACTTGTATGAAAAGCATACAAGAGTGAAAACAGATATAAGATTCCTTGAAAAATTATATAAATGAAACTTGTATGTTTTGGATACTTCCTAAAACAATATATGAAAGTGGCCACTTTCATGAGTAAATCATGTAAGCCTTATATGACCCACTATATGAAGTAGGCCACATCTGATGCAAGTTTTTTCTATTTCTTTTCCATATGGGAAGGGAAAAAATTATACATTCCAATAGTTGTTACAGTAATGCAGACAGAATAGTTGATACTATTCAAATACTTCAAACATAATATAACACACTTGTCTTTTTTTCCTCATAATTCACAGAGCCCTTTGAGCTCACTGGAATGGATCTTGTTGGTAAACTAACCTTAACAAATGGTGGTAATCAATATATTTGTGTCATGATTGATTATTTCACCAAATGGACAGAGGCCTACCCACTAAAAAGTAAAACAGCAGATGAGGGCACCGGTGTATTCTTGATCTCTTTTACAAATTAGGTGCACCTAAAAGACTGCTAACAGACCAGGGCTCAGAGTTTTCCACAAGGTACAACATTAATAAATAAAGCAAATATGTAATTTCAGCTGTGATGACTAATGTGATCAACTTTTCAAGGTCATCTATGACCTGTGTGAAACTCTGGGCATCAAAAGAAGCCTCTGCTCAGCATGTCATCCCCAAACAAATGGCCTTGTGGAAAAATTAAATGGCACAAGCCAGAGGTTAAGTACTGCCATTTATATTTAATGTTGTAACTATGTCACAAAACTGCATATTGAGTATCTTTTTCTTTTTCATGCTACCAAATTTCAGATCCCTCAATAAACTGGTGACTGACCACTCAAAGAGCTGGGACAAATTTCTGCAGTTGACTATGTTCGGGCTCAGAACAAAAAAGCAGGTGACTACAAAATAAAGCCCCTTTTTCCTCATGTTCGGCAGGGAGGCAAGGTATCCATTGGAGATCCCAAAGGAATGCAGGTAAAATGCTATAATGCACTTGAGGGAAAATGTTTTAATCCAGTTTCAGTTACTCGGTGTCCTTCTATTTTGGCAGATTACAGAAGAAAGCGTCTGTATGATCATTTCAGTGAAGTTTGTGAGGGCCTAAAATCCCAGGAGGTGGTGTACGCTGAAGTGACCAAAAATGCCAAAAGCAGCCAAGAAAATATCCGCAGGAGAGAAACAAAAAGGGGAGAGGAGGATAGTTTTCAGGTGGGAGACCTTGATTTGCAGAAAAATATAAGGCAAGAAGAGAGGAAAGGTGGCATTTGGATATGGTGGGACCCTTTAAAATTATGAAGCCGGGGGGCAAAACTTGTTGTCAGAGAAGGGAAAGAGGACTCTCAAGATTAACACAGACCAATTGACACACTACTTCCAGCCTAAAGAGAGGGTCCAAGCAAAACTGAAGGAACTGTTTGCTCCTTGTGAGGGGCCATCAGCACCACCAGTGTCACCACCTTCCTGTTGGGGGAAATCGCCGGTGCAGTCTTGCTGTGACCCAGAAGATGATGACTAAGGAGATGGTGAAGTTATTTTCTGAGAATGTTGACTTGGCCCCTGGGAAAGAGTTGGAAAGTGAGGTATGTAAACTTTTTCCAAATTAGTGGTCACCTTATTGGAAGGGAATGACGGTGTAATGTTTGTGCCTATTTGACAATGGTGGGGTGAAAAAATGCTGCATTAATTATGGACTAATGTTTAATGACATCAGTTTGGCAGGGGTCCACAGAAAGTTGTCATGCCTGTGGTGAGAGAAGCTCGGGTGCAGAAACAGATCAGTGGGTAAGATAACCAAATCAATACCTAAGACTGAAGCACCTTAAATGGTTTACTTCAACATCACTGGGTGAAATGTCGCTTTGATGCACCAACAGAAAACTTATAGTTCAGGTGACCTGCATGCCTTTGCACTTTAAACACACGGAGCACCTAAAGGACACATGAAAACATCGAGCAATCCACAGATAAGACTTTTGCACGGAAATCTGCAGTACCTGCACATTCAGATATGTTTAGTTCCTTCACTCAACAGCCTGACTTTAGACAAATGACTCTGACAATCTAGTTTTTCTTTCAGATTGAATGCAACAGCTACGGAAAGTGATACCACACAGTGAGCGTGGACTGTACAGAAGGCTACTACAAATGTTATGCATGCTAAATAAACAGAAGAAATGATCGCTGTTGTCTTTGCTTAATGATTGGTTTAATTCTTGACAATGCACATTGCTGGCATTGCATCTTTCAACATGCTTGTGGGTAGATTTGAATGCACATGATTTATGTGAGTGAAGTTGGCCCCCAAACGAAAAATTTTGCAGCACAAACGTAGCACAAACGTTTGATACCACTTTTGTTAGATTTGACGAAGGTGGGGGGCCAACTTCACTCACATGCCAGATGTAAGTGCAGCCACTCAGCCTCTACTCAATGTGGTGATAGAACCAGGTACAGATGTGTGTCTCAAGTTAATCTGGTCGTAAGCTATGGCACCTGGCCACAGGTGGCAGTAGTGGACTGAGCTCCATTTGAGACTGCTCCAGCTGCTAGGTGATAGTCAGTAGATCTGCTACAGACTGAAGATCATATGCAAGTTTTGGAAATTAAACTATGAATATTCTTAACTTGGCTTTAAAACCAAAAAATTCTAACTCACCGAAAAAATCAAAACCACACCACAAACCAACTGACACACGTAGGTCACTCACTTTCTTAAATCTACTCAAGCTCGACTCAATCTCACTGGCTCTGTTTATTACTAATCACTGTAACTGCTGTAAATTCACAGTAACAACCATCTCCCTACAAATGTTTGTTAAATTAACCAAATTTATACAGACTGTATATAACTACAAACTCTCTCCAGTCATGTTGATGAATTACCTATATTGGATCAAAATGTTCATTTCCGGAGAAAAGACGCAGATGTCTATTTATTTGCTGTTTTCGTAGTTGCCTCATGCATGAGAATATCACCACATAAACTTGCGACATTTTTAAAATATTTTGTTGTTCAAGAGCCAGGCAGACTAAAGGTTCAGTTAAGAAACAAGGGGACAGAGCGGTTGTAGCACAGTGTGGAGCACTAGTAAAATTACTGCTCACTCTAACCCCATGATTACACTCCAAAAACCACTGCACACCCTTCCAACCCCTAACTGCACTCAAGTAAATGCAAGTTTTTGGAAAAATATAGTTTTAAAAGTACTTTTATTGCACCATGTTCATTCACTCATGAGCTGCTGTAACATGAATCAGATGGCTGAATAGCCACCTCAGCATGTAGTCAAGTTCTATAGTCTTGATTTTATGAGCTTTATTTTATGACCAAATGATTTATTCTCTTGTAGATTTTTGGTTTTCCCGTGTTTTTTTCCACCGTGACATTTAGAAGAGCTAAGAAGATCTCTTCAGAGCAACAGTTAGTGTTTTGAAACAACCTTCTGTATCTCTGTAAACAATATTTTCAGTAAACTGACCGCTCTGCGACCATCACTAAATGAATACATGACTCTGGCTTAATCAGGATAATACTTTCCTGTTGTGACCACCTGAGCTTCAGATAAAGAACAAACTAACACAATACACATTTAAAAAAAGGTAAGAATTCACATTTACATTGGTTCAAATTGTTATCAGCAGCTTTTGCCCTGCCAGGTTGTTTTTTATTTAACTTATTAGAATACACCAAGAAATATGAAAACATGCAAGACTAATGCAGTTTCTGAAAACTGGATGGAAAAGTAGGTGAGCTGTGAATAATATTTAAGCTCCTGAAACTCAGGATTTTTATTTTTTTAAGTAAGTAACAACTGTGTTACATCTTCCAGTTAATAAAGGAAGCTTAGTTGGGCCAAACAGGAATATAAACTCATTACAAATAGTTAGGTGAAAATTAAAAATAGTTTAGGTCTCAGGACTGCTATTTCTCTCACCCAAAACACCCTTTCACGTGAAATACATCAGCTCTAAAGTTGTGCTGTCTATAAAAAGAATTAAATTCCATGTGATGACGTTTTCAGCTAAGTTTCTTCCTGAACAGTAATGGCGGCGCACTGCTGAAAACGTGGTTTGTGACTTTGGCATTCCTTTAGTTTTTAAAGTAGCCTGTGGCATTAACAGAAGACAATAACATACTCATAAAACAAAATACAGTCAGCCGATCTAGAAAGCACGAGAATGGCTGCCGAGTCATCTGCGTTGTTCCGCTGGTTCTTGTGGTTTTTCAGCATTGTCATGCTTGTCTCTGCAGGTGAGCGTTATTTCTTAAACATTCACATTTGGTTTATAGAAGTAGTAGTATCCGCCCATTTTACATATAAATACTGTTTCTTGAAGAATTATTTTCATAATGACTGAGTTTCTTTGTGTGTTGACACGAGGCTGGTGGTGGTGGTTGTGATACACACAAGGCAAGGCTACGCTACGCTAAGGCAGCACGAGGCTGGGTGGTGTCTGTGGCCTTGTAATGTTTTGACTCCATGTCTGACCACAGAGACCAAAGAACTTTACTGCCTGCAGCATCTGTAGTTTTCAGAATGAGTCTCCATTGAATAAAGCTTTTTGTTCAAAGAATAAAGGCCAGCAGTGGCTGCACTGAATAGACACAGTAACCTATAATGAGGGGAGTGCATATTTAATTGTACCATGGCATGGTTTTGTTCTGTAATCTGTATGCACTGATTTACACTACAAGTAAAATGTTTTAGAACACACAAATTCTTCTAGTTTTTAAATTTTTATTTCAGAATCCTACAAAAAAGCCTTTTTCAGGGAACAAGAAATAGCTTAACAACTTAAAGCTGTTCTGCAACAGTAGAGATTGATCAAGCCTTCAAAGTCGATGCTACCAATTGCTACAGGTGTCCCAATTTTTCTTGATTACTTACAAACTGCTCTGTCTGCTGGGGGCAGGGGGTTGTAAATGCAGTGTTGGAACACAATGAGGTACCATACCCTTAATGTACTCAGTTGTACTGCAGTAAAGTACTGAAGAAATTTGTGTGTTGCTATAGAAAAAGAAAGAAAAAAGCAACTAGAAAAATTTGCATTTCCTGCGAAAATGCAGTGTGGATGCTTAAAGCTGAAGCTGTATGCAAAAAGTAGCTGAAAAAGCTGAAAAGTTGCAGAAATTGTAAAAACTTTGCAGAAGCAAAAGAACTTTGCTAAAATGGAATAACTTAGCAGAACTGCAATATCTTAGAGGAAACA
>NW_005187616.1:49967-64511 GCF_000239375.1 Pundamilia nyererei | reverse complement strand
AATAATAATAATATAGAATAAAGAGAAACAGGAACTCAATAGTGTGGATGCTTAAAGCATCCACACAATTAACAATGGATGGCAGACAACTCATCATAAGGTTTAAAAGTCTTTCCTACAGTGAATTTGCAAAGAAAGTCACTGTGTTAGTTGGTACAGTTCCCTTCACCATCAAAGGGCACTCAGAACCTGGGGAATCTCAGACAGGAAGAGGTCTGGCAGACCACAATAAAAATCAACAGACAAGTTTTTGGGAGTCAACAGCTTATGTGACAGACGGCTCACACAACTTCCCAACTTCAAGCACAGCAAGTTACAACAAGAAACCATTGGTAAGTCGTCAGAATAAGAAAACGAGACATGCCTGTGGCATGAAACACCACCGATAGACTACTGAAGACTGGAAGAAGGTGCTATGGACTGATCTATCAAAATTTTAACACTTCATCATGCATAATTTACGTACACCACCGGGTATTGTTTTGCTGCAGTTGATGACTGTTACAGAATGAGAGGCAATGAAGCAACCACAAGGTGGACATTTTTCCCTCTTCATCCTTTCTGGGGTTTTTCCCACTAGTTTTGCTTTTGGCTAGTGTCAGTTTCATTACCTGTAGCATGAGGCGATACCTGGACCCCACAGTAACCAACTGAATGTCTCATCATTATGTGCCACTGCCACAAAGTTTTCTGTGTCTCAGCACAGTCTCAGAGGCACGGTACACTGACCCAACAGTGGTCTCTCTCACTCCTCACTGTGATTGGCTGTTGTAGAAGCAAGCAGTTATACAATGGTTGCTCTAACCCCTCTACTTTGTGTTGTTTCCTCTTTTAGAGCTGAAAAACATCACAGCTGAGTCTGGACTGAACTCACTCTGCCATGTCGAGCTCCAAACAATGACATGCTGATCTCAGTTGTAGAGTGGAGCAGGCCTGACCTGAAGAGAGACGAGTATGTGATCTTATACCGGGACAACCAACTTCATCCAGATTACCAGGATCCATCCTTTAAGGGCCGGGTGGACCTGCAGGATAGCCAGATGAAAGATGGAGACGTCTCATTGGTGCTGAAGGATGTGACGATTAGTGATGCTGGAACATATGAGTGTCGTATCATCCAGAGGACAGGAACAACTCGAATGAAGAGAACTTGGCTGACGACTGACCCCATAAATATCATCAACCTGAGTGTTGTTCTTTCAGGTGAGTTTGAGTTCAGTGTGTGCAGTTTGAAGAGGAAATTGATTCTGATCTGTGCTTCAGTGATCACGTTCCTGTCCCTCACACCTATTTCTCACCTACAGATCCACCAGGAGGACACAGAGAGGACAGATGGGAGGAAGATGGATCTGTTGGACTGATAGTTGGTGTGCTAGTTTCTTCTACAGCAGTGGTTGTTGTCAGTGGTCTATTGATTTACAGAAAACTTAAAAGGCAACAGAATCACGGCTCAGCAGCAACAACAGGATGAAGTGCAAGCCTCCTGGTGCCGTTTCCAGTGTTGACATTGAAGACTTGACTGAACACTCAGTATTTGGTTTGATTTTTACATGCCTCTTATTATCCTCAGTGTTTATACACCTGCAGTACTTTCTTTGGGTTTTCATTACTGTATTTTTCAGACCACAAGGTGCACTGAATTAAAAGGCGCAATAAGCAAAACAAAACAGTCAGATAAGTCAGACTTTATTCATGTAATTTTTCTTGCTTCCTCCACTTCTGTACCATTGATTCATTAATGTTGAATTCTCTCGCAGCTGCTCTATTCCCATGTTGTTGCAGTATATTAATGACTAACCTTGTATTGTGGATGGATTATCTCAGTTGTTCTCCTGACTGAAGTTTGGTCCGTTTACAGCATCCTGCCATGCGATTGCATTTTCCCCCAACCATCGGGAACCCTCGTGTTATCGTTTATTTAGTTGAAAAAGGTTAGCGTTCATCCTCCAGCTTCACTGTGTTTATATTATGCTAACATAGCTGTGTCGCTAGCGATCACATAGCACATAATTATATACCAGCTAGTCCAACTTCAGTAACCCTGCAAACGTCACTGCTGTTTAATTTTCTGTCTTCATTTATGCTGGAAGTGATAGCACAGCTGTACGTTTGAATTTTTTAGAAATCTCTCAGACAGAACATGCTAAACTAATCTACGTTAGATCTTACAGACACTGAGCTGACTGACAACAAATACACTGTGTATTACTGTAGATTTTAAACCAACAGTTGTGTTACTGTGTTGCTAGGGCCGTAACAGTTGTTACTAAGCTGTTTAATGGTGCAGGACCTACTGGTTGATTACAGCTGAATGACCTCCAATTTCAGATGGGGGAGTCTCGTCTACGCCTCTTCCTGTTGGTACTCTCACTGCAGATTGTGTAGCATGAGTTTGTGTACTGCTAATAAATGTCTGCATCACTTTTTGTAAGTCAGTCTAGTCTTTTGTTGTCCTTGGCTGTAAAAGTTAAAATTCATCTTCAACATTTAAATAGTTGTAATTAAACAGAGCTGGAATCAGTTCAAAGCAAAGAAATCATCTCTGAACCTGAGTAAAATCTAGACCAACCAAGTGATAACTTCTAAACTGCAGTTTGCAGTCTAGAAGTTATCACCTGAAAAGCCATTTAGTTTATTTATTTATTCATTTAAAAAAAAATTATATTTAGTGGAGTCACCAGATCTGCTAATGTTAGCTAGCTTAGTTAGCGAGCTCCATTCATATGCACACACTTTTACATCCTCTCCTCGTGTCCCATCACAGATGTGAGCTTAAGTGTTAAGGTCAAATTGAAGCAACAGCTGGAACAAAAATATTTTCATAAATCATTCAATCGCTTTTAATGATCTCAGGCATAAAAGTGTTCATGGCATACTTTACACACCAGGCCAGTTCTAATTTAATCACAGCACGGCATAACTGACAGAATCAAACTTAAAAAAACCAAAAACTTAAAAAACAACAACAACAACAACATTAATCTTCAATAAACTCCGATGTGAAAATGAACATCTCTTCACGGGAGCCAAGAATCCAGCGACTGTGGCGTTATAGGGCGGAGCCCTCACTGTCTTCTCCGTTCGTCAGCTAACCTCACGTTAGTTACAAGCCGCCTCTGCTTCGTGTTCGTTGTTTCTAAACTACGTTTACCTTGTTTACCTTACTGCTGTTTCCTATGATCAAATCTGTGTTTGGGTCCATGTCCACGTCCTGGCCTCTGGGCTCCCTCTCTTCCGTGCCTCCTAACGGACTTCAGTCTTCAGTTACTCACCTTCACAGGCTCGTGCTGCAGCAGCACTTAATGTCGTTAAAGCAAACCTTTAGAGAGTGTTTTTCCTCACACACACAATCCAGACGTGTCTGCTTAAAAAAAAAGTCAACATACAGCCAGAAACCACCTGTTACTTTGCTTAACAGCTTCTTGTAATGGACCGTGCTCTCCTGTGAAGGCTCAAAATGCACCCAAATAAATACGACAATAAGAAAGATATTAAGGTGAAACTCAAACTCAAAACACACAGAAATGATAAAATTACTCAAGCAGCAGCAGCAGAAATTTTTGCCCCATTGGTGTGAGAATCCATCTAACACAGGATCATGGCAGTTTGTGATACGGTCATCTCAAAACACTGATTTGTGTCTGTATGTACAAAATAAATATTTTCCTATATAAGCAGGCATCAGCAATAATTTATATTTTAATTAGGGCAATGCGGTTCCTGTGTAGAATTTAAAAAAAAAGAAAAGTGTGTTGCACTGAGGTTTTCGGGTAATGTTATCAGTACATGTTACAGAGCTCTAGTATCAAAAATATCTCAGGTTGAGGACAGCAAAGAACCAAAGTTTGGGAACATGTTTCTAGCATTTTCTGGTAACATCTCCTGTGGTATTTCAAATAAATTAAGACAAATTTACATTTATTGATGGGGTGCACAAAAAGACATGCTGTTCTTGAGCATTAAATGTGGTGCAATTTAACTACTCTAATATACCAAAACATTTGCATTTTGAGGGAAACACCTACATATCCAATAACGTAAAAAATGAGTGTAACCACACCTTTTATTTGGAAATATTGACCCCGGGCTTCTTCTTCTTCTTTTTTTTTTTTAGCAAAAAAATAAATAAATCTTTTAATACCAAAAGACGGGTTTGTGTTGGTTGGATTTATTTAAGATGTTTTCAACAGAGTTCTTCACAGAAAAATTGTAAATAAATTGAAATATCTCAGATGTAGTTGAAGACAAAGCAAAACGAATATAAGAAAAGAAAAAAGGGGGATTCTGACAGACTTTTGATAAAAAAAAAAAAAAAAAAATTAGGGTATGTAACAATTAGAGAAAGACCAAGTTTACAGACAGCAAATGCTCAGAGAGAACCAAATTAATAAGGATCAGGTGAACAAAATCAGGCATTAACAAAGACTGGACAAAGAAGAAAAGGAAAATAGTAAAACAATATATTGTTAATGTAAGAATGATGTTAGAAACCAAAATTATCAAAAGGTTTTTTAACAAATGTGATTTTCTTTTTTGAAACTAAATGTTGCTGCAGCTATTTTTACATTAGTGTTACATGGCAGCTCAATAGAGGATTTACCTCGATGCTGCCCCAACATTTCGTTTTGTTTGCGGAGTGAGTCAAGTATACAGCGCCACATACTCTAAATATGGAGCAAAGCTGTGAGCATTAAAAACAAGGTATGTGTTTATGGTATCATTGAATAATAAATAACTTCTCTTAAAAACAACGTACAAATACCAATAATTATCAAGTTGTTGCAATAATTAAAATTAGTAGGCATTGTGATAAGAAAGTGACGTTGACAGGATACCATTATGAGGTAAAAAAAAAAAAAAGAATAAAAGTAAAATAAAACTATTTTTTACTATTTACTATTTTTTTATTTTCAGGTGTTACATATGGGACATACATGGCTGGTGGAAGGGAAAGGGAGAAAGAAAGAAACAGCGGAGAAGAGGAACAGTGATAAAGGGCACAAAACAAAAAATGAGGTGGGGGGACAAAAAATACATATATATCAATCACCTGGATCACCTGTTGAGAGAGAAAAAAAAGAAAGAAGAGAAAACAAGCAAAAAAGAGAGCGATATAATAAACAACATCATCACGATAATCTATGTGTATATAATATATAATATGGAATATTATTGTGCAGCACGTAGGATCGACAGCACACAGTGTGCTTTGAGGTAGCAGCCAAAAAAGGTGTAGTTTGTGTGTGTGAGCACCCGAGTGCATACCTGTGAGCGTGAGCGCGCTTGTATTCAAAAGGTTCCTTCATGTAATGATCTGCTAGAGGGTGTGGGGAGCCATAGCCCCGTCCTCCAGGGCATGAAGCAGGAATGGAGGAGATCAAAACTCCAGATATCCAGAGGCCCTCAGAGTACAAGAGTCCAAGGAAGACCAACAGAGGGGCAGCCGTGCCACTATCCCGGAAAGAGCTGAGGAGAGCCGCAGATGAGGGGTCACTCAGCAGCCACGGAGCAGAAGCCAGATGGGGTTGCAGTGACGCGCCCGTGAGCTCCGACGGCTGTGCCAGAGTGACTGAGCCCCGGGGCCAAGGGCACCCCACCCCCCGAAGGGGCCCGACTGAGCAACAGGTGCCAGGCCCCGACAAGCAGCCACTGGGACTGAGCCGGCACATACCTGAGTGCCCAGACCCGGACACCAAGAACCACCAATGCACCGATGTCTGAGGGCGTCAGCTACCGGCAGGTGGAGTGGTGGTGGGAGATAGGCCTCCATACCTTGGAGGGCCTGAGATGTCCCCAGAGAGATGGCGTCTGATACCCGACCTGACATACAGACACAGACAAACAGGCACACACAAATACGAACATCCATTCCCACCCTCATGCTTTCATATGCAATTATTCAGCACTCACCCAACGTGGAGACAGACATAAATAGACACTGTACACACAATCACACTCCACAGGTGTATTCTATACCCCAGGTCTAGGTACCCTTGCCCCTGGAGGGGGAAACTGCACCCAGACCCAGGAGGAGTTACCCTTTTCCGTGGGGTGGAGACAAGCAGACCGCCCCGACTCCGCAGAAGCAGGGAGGCCCCACATTCCAGACCCCAATCGGACAGCCAACTCCTCCTCCCAGCCCCTCCGTCCCAACAGGCAACAGAGAACGGGATGGGGGGGTGAAGACTCCAAACCTCCCTCCGCCTGCTCATATGTAGTGTTGATGGATGTGCGTTCTAAGGTGCATTTAAAACCCAGGAGGCCATTGAGCTACCTGCCAGAGAATAGCAGATAGCAGTGAGCGACCATCTTTGAACAGAGGCGGTGGTTTACAACACCAACTGTCTGCCATCTATAATCCAGTTTTAAGAACCCTTCCCAGACGCCTTAACGCCCACTCACATCCTGGGCCACCTGACCTCAGGAAATCACATAATAGGGTGGGGCCAGGTTTCACAATGAGCTGGCTGATTGTGACCCACACCCGTTTTCACACCTCGGCTCATGTGATTAGGTAGAGGATCATCAGGGGGTCCTTTGTCCCTCTTTGGGGGGAAACTCCCACAGGGTTTAAATCTGGGACTCTCCTTCATTTGACCTTAGAACTGAAGAAGCTTCTCGGATGAGAGGTGAAACGTCTTCAAGCAACCTAAAGAAGTCCAGACGCTTTTCTTTCCAAGCTCCTTAGACTAGCAGATAGCTGAACTGAATCTAACTAAAGAGACATCTGAACATAACACACACAAGACAAGAGACCATGAAAATAGAAGAGGTAATACCAGAATATGGGCATGCAGACTTTTACACAAAGACAGAAAGAGACAAAAAGCACAGAGAGACAAATTACTTCATACAGGAGACAAAAACAAAAATGAGACCAGGACAGGCGCGAAAGGGAACTAACATGATGAAACAAGGGACTAAGGACTGGAACATACTGGAAGATAATCTCAGGAGCACTAGGAATAGATAATCTATTCTAAAGACAAAGAACTTTAATATAAACCACTAGTTAAATCCAAAGGAACAAATCCTGAGTCCACAACAAACTCAAAAACACTGGGTCAAAGACCTAGGACCATGACACCTTCCACATCAGGTGGTACGACCAATGTAAAATTAGGAAAATATTAACCTATCTTAAAATCTTTATCTAATTTAAAAGTTACATGTATGCGTTTGACGCCAAATCCAAAAGACAACATAGATGTCTCCATTACAGTTAAAATAGAAAATCAGTTGATGCAGCTAAAAGAATTTTACTTCGTGAAATTAATGTTATCAAAAGCTTTATAGTTACACATTACATTTTTAAAATTTTTATTTAATAGACGTTAAGAACTTTTCTTCATATTAACCTTCTTACTATTAGTATTCTTATTTTTGTATTAGTAACTTATGTCCTCTCCACTGTTTCTCCTCTCTCTGTTACCGCTGTTTCTTAAATTTAACTAACTAAATAAAATAAAACAATATTACACATATCTTTACGGTTAATTGAACGATTAAACTGACAAAATGGAAAATTTGACAAAATCTCACACATTTGCAAAGTTGGAGATATTTAACTCTTAAATTATATAAATATGAAAGTGACTATAGATCCAAAACACATTTGATACACGTGTGAAGACTTTGGACAAAATTATAGCACAATATTCTGAGCCTGACCACTCTATCCTTAAGCCCTCTTTGAGATGAAATGATAAATTCATGGATTTACATTTATCTATAAACAAGAATAAATCTTTCCATTTAAATATCTTGTACAATTTTATGAACTATCATGCTGTACAGAACTTATGATATCAAGGGAACCAGTATATGGGACAGTATCGTTTCTTTTTCTACCAGGCTGTCAAAAAAATTATCTATTATTCTGGAAAAGATGGGCCTATGGGGGTAGGTCACCCCTTACATGCTAAAAAGAAGTGGGACAATTTAAAAAATCAAATACAAAACATGTATATGTGTTATCAACAGAGATACAACAGAGATGGGCAGTAATCCGATTACTTTTTTTCAAGTAACGAGTAAAGTAAGGGATTACTATTGCAAAAACGGTAATTAGATTACCGTTACTTTCCCGTAGGAACGCTGCGTTACTGCGTTACTAAAACCGTGATTTTTTTGCGAGAATGTCTCATGACAGTGACGTAAGCAAGTGCGACGTTCGTGACAACAGCTGTGTGCAGATCACCGATGGATCATATATCGAGTGCGGGAGAGAGTATGAGCGTGCAGCGTGGAAGTACTGACCTTACTTTGAGTTTGATTCCATAAAAAGTGACAAAAACATTAGCGTCCATCGTGCGTGGGAAGAAAACTTTTTACAGCGAAAAAAACCCCTAAACGTCCAAGCAAGCACTGAGTGCGCTATGACGTAATGTGAAACTCACAGAGAAACTCGCGGATTCTTCAACTGACTGCTGCGGCACACCTGCACCAGGGTAAACCTCCGCCTACCCCACTCCTGCTTTACAGGTGAAAATAGAGCAAAAGGACCGCTGAGTCTTTGACTTTATTTATTTTCTGCTGTGTTTTACTTGCATCTATTTGAAAGACTGCGTGTAAACACAAAAAAAAATTATTTAATGTGCTGGAATGTGCAGAAAATAGGTTTAAATATTAAACAAATTTCTTCCAGTCAGAGAATGGTGCATATAATTAAATTATAGCTTGATGCATAAAGTTAAAAGATTAAAACTAATAAAACAAGTTAAAAAAAAAGAGACTTTTCCATTTGATTACATTTTGTATGATGGATTATGCAGAAAAAGTAGAATTGGGCTGAAAGATCTATTACTTTATCACCTCTTCAGGTTGTAAATCGTGTTTTTAATAAGTAACTAAGTAATTAATTACTTTTGAAAATAAGTAATCAGTAAAGTAACTGGATTACTTTTGGGGGGAAGTAATCAGTAATTAGTTACTGATTACTTTTTTCAAGTAACTTGACCAACACTGGTTATCAATAATATGAATTTGGATGGATGCATAGATAACTGTCATCAGCATATTTTATTTATTTATTTTTTTTTACATCTATAACATAAAGATAATTTGGAATATTTTAAATGTCTGATTAATAAAATAGAAGAAAATGAAAAGGTAACAACAAAACGAGAATATATACAAGAAATCAAGAATATTTACAGGATAAGAAAACAACTATGTACAGGTATTTATAGTGCAGACCACAGGATTAATCTGACTGACCTGTACCTGGATTGTTTCTTTGAACTTTAATAGCACAGCAGGCCCGATGTTTGCCTGGACAGGAAGTCTCTGGCAGTTTCTGCTGAAGCTAGATCAGAGAGAGGGATGTTGTACTGCTCCTGAGACCCGTATCTTGTCTTTTCTGGTCGGGTGGTCTGTAGAGAGTGCTTTGGATGCTTCCTTCCATTGTCCATCGGTGGCTGCCACTAAGATGAAACAAAAAAAATGTGGATACTAGTCACTCTTCAACAAACAAAACAGGTTAACAAAGCACTAAAAAAAACATAAGAGGAACCTATACTTAAAATTTTTAGCTTGCCTGTTAAAAGTAGTCGTGTTCTGGTGTACCTCCTCCAGGACAGCAGAGAGTTTGCTCTGACAGAGAGAACCCCTGACTGCCTCCAAACCAGTCATCCTCTCAACCACTCCTGCATATTTCTCAGGCTCATTCTGCGGGGCCATGATGTCACCGGCACGGAAGCAGAAGAAGCATATGCTGTTATGACCTCCAGCACTTGCAGGAAGATGGCTCAGAATCTGGTCTTCATAACAGAATGTGCCCTGGAATATTGGCTGTTGATGCGCTGGGCTCCCACAACTTGTACTTGCCTTTTGTAGGGAGTGATGAGGGGTAATGGACATTGGAGTCATGGGGTACACTCCATGTGCCAAGATAAAATGCCATTGAGGAGGGTAGACTGACTGTCTGCACAGTGGGCTGTGGCAGAGCAGTCTGGACTCAATTGGGGCACCCTATCCATGCTTCCGATTTTGGTTCAGTGGATTAAGCAGCACTGCCAGAAACTACCAGCTCAGCTGAAATTCAGGCTTGGTGTCCTCATGGTTAAAGACACTGTCCAGCACTGGGACACTGCAGTACAGAGGTCTGCTCTGGTTAAGGAAAAGCTAAAGAACAACATAAACAGTTTTACTATTAAGGTACGATATGGGCTATCTTCAGAGATCAAAGCATTCAGAATTTTACACTTAATTAAACATACTAACGCACAGTGAAAAGACTCCACTGTTGTACGCCTTACCTGTGCAAATCAGGTTTGTTGTGAACTCAAACATTAAAGAGTCTGTTTTCAGTTTTGTGACATTTTTCCACACACACAAGAAGATCAACTGAATATTAGAAAATGCTCTATTTTAAATTTGAAAGATATATTTAGTTTTTCTAGCTATAATAAATGTGTATATTTGATCACCAATGATTCAGTTCCTGAAATTAACCATAAAACTAGCTAAAAACTTACAGATTAATCAAACTATTTTACCTGGATATGATAATCTGTCAGCTTTAGATACAACGGTACAGCTCCTGCAGCTCTCTGAGGATTTTTTTTTTTAAAGGGAAAATTTCAGGTTCCATTTTGACACCACTGCAGGTATTTCACATTTGCACAAATCTGCTCAACTCTTGTTGTGTGTTTGTGTTCCTTCCTTATACACACTGTGCTTATGTGCTACAAGTGAAATAATTTCCAATTAGTGAAACTAGCCTACTAAATGAACAATGGGCTGTGAGGTCAGTTCCATAAGGTTGTGAAAACCTGCAGTCAGCTGAGACTAAAGAAGTCACTTGAACGAAAGTTTGTGCAGCACAAACGTTTGAGCGTGCAGAAAGACATAACCCAGCTAGGGTTCACCACTCACTGATGGCCTGTAGGAGGCAGCACGAGCAGTCAGCCGGTATACAAAGTATTGAAAAAGAAGTGTTTCCGGGTGGCAGGTGGATGTTTTGGTGTGGGTCGGGTTGATTAGGTCGTTACAGGTTCTCCAGTAAACCGGTCCGTGCACACTTTGATGCGCTCCCCTGAGCTCTGCTAGCCGGATATCAGTGTCGCCCCCCTCACTCGCTCCGACCCTGACATGGCCTCCAGGCGGCCGGACAGCTTCGACGGGCTCGGGTACCGTGGCCGGGATGACCCGCTGTACGGAGCGGGCTACCCGGTTCGGAGCGCCGGAGCCCCCGCCGAACCGCAGCTCCACCACTGGGTCACCACGCCGCCCGACATCCCCGGCAGCCGCAACCTGCACCCTGGAGAGCGGACACCTCTTTTCGATGACGCCCCGGGAGAGATCGCAGGTTCTGCAAGCGGCTGGGAAGCTCCAAATCCCAGCAGGCCCCCCGCTGGTAGGTTGTTGTGCAGGTTCAGAGTCACCTAGCCTAGCTGGCTAACGACAGGATGGAGCCAGAGCTGGCCAACTAAAGAGATAATGGTCTGATAGGCGCCGATGACCTGTCAGCATGCATGCTAACCGGAAGCTAGCGCACAAGCTAATCAAGCTCAGAGTAATTATGTAATAAACGAACCGGGCTAGCGGCTAGTTAACTAGAAGGCTAATTATATTAGCCAGTTGGCTAACAAAATGCACAAATAGTAAATACAGTAATATAGTAAAATTTTGACTCGCCCATCATTTCCCAAAATGGGAAACGCAAAATGCAAAGATGTGTTAAAACATGCAAACACACCTGGAAATACAGTCAGTAACGTAAAACAGAGTCTAACTCCAACGAGCTTGACAGTAAATATCTGGTATGAGCAGCTTTATTCTGCAGCACCGCCTGAACTCTCAAAGGCAGCTTTCTGTAATTTGTGTTTGTTGTGCTATGTTTAGTTTACTACTTATTAACTAACTTTATTGGAGTTAAAAGTTATTAAAACAGTGGAATCATCCTCAGTGATGAATGAACTAGACAGCAGACTGTTTGGTAGCTTATGTGAATAAAGCCGTTATTGATTTTATTTATGGGCGTCCTGCACTGTGCGAGTTTATCGTGTTTGCTTTTGTCGTTGCAGAGCAGCTGAATCGATTCGCTGGCTTCGGGGTTGGATTCGTCAGGTGAGGAAATCGTTTCTCATGGTTTCAAGATGAGCAGAGGCTCGGACCGAGTCACTGCATGTGGACCAATATTCAGCTTGAATGAGTTTATTCAGTCTGAACTGTTTGGACTCCATGGTTGGGAACAATCACACATCTTTCTGTTCTCCGTGTTTCCACTGAAGCTGAAGCTTCATTTAGTTTCAGCGACTCACTGCAACAAAAGTCTCCACTGTCGAGTCAAAGATGCTGGTGGTGATTTTGGTTCTAATCACAGGGAAAAATGAGAGCAAAAAAGGGACGAGACTGTGTCAGTGCTCGCCATTAGTGACAACCAAAAAGCGAGATGTTTTACTTTTTGACACGTTCATCCCAAAAACAGGCTGAAGTGTGAGTTTGGAGAAGTCAGGGGGTTTCTAACTAAAACGTGTGTGTGTGTGTGTGTGTGTGTGTGTGTGTGTGTGTGTGTGTGTGCGCGCACTCAGTCTGTTCACAGAGAACGTCCTCTCTCACCCCTGCATCGTGTTCCGCAGACAGTGCCAGGTATGACCTCACCTTCTTATCAATAAATGATCCATAAATAATGATGGCTATGGATTAAAATACTTTTATTAACGCTGTGGGAGAAACTTTTTTATTTCAGTTTTGTGCGTTTTGAGACATTAAATGTTTTATTTTCCTCTTTCTGTTGCTGCACTCTGATTGGCTGTTTACATCAGGTGAACTACCACGCCCGGTGTTATCACCTGACTCCATTCAGCGCTGTCGCTGTAATGTACAGCATCACCAAAGCTCAGGTAACGGGACACACTAAAACCCAAAGATGAATAAAAATATATGTAAAAAGATAATTTTGAATACGTTTGATTGTTTCTTATAAATTATGATAATTATATTTGTATAAAAAGCAGTATAAAAATATTAATCAAATAGGAAAATCTAAATGTATTTGGACATAATGACATTTAGAATATTTCTTTTAATAATACAAAGTTAAATAGATTGAAAAAATTAAAATGGAAAATGAAAGTATTTTAACATTATTTACAAATAAGTTTAAAAAGTTTAAATATTGCAAAATAGTAAATGCAGATACAATATGGAGGTTTACAACTGATCAGAATAATCAAAATAATTAATAATACAGTATAATGTATTTATTATAAATACAATATGAAAACTCAGATAAATATTAAAAGAATAAAAATAGAGACTTAATTATTGATGATGGAGGGGGCACTGTGATGTTGCCTCACAGGAAGGAGGACTACTACTGATCTACTCCGGCTTCCTCCCACTAACCTGAGTCGGCCTGTCCACACACATTTATACTTCAGGATATAAATTGTGTTATTATGTTGTCGGTGATTAATATGTTGTGTTGATCAGGGTGTGAAGGCTCTGTGGAAGGGGATGGGCAGCACATTCATCGTTCATGGTGTTACGCTCGGAGCCGAGGGCATCATCAGCGAGTTCACGCCACTGCCACGGTAACCACCTGCTCCCACTAGCACATGGATACAGTATTGTACAACGTCACTCTGACATCTTTGTGTGTGTGTGTGTGTGTGTGTGTGTGTGTGTGTGTGTGTGTGTGTGTAGGGAGCTTCCTCACAGGTGCAGCTGGAAACAGGTGGCTGGGCATTTGCTGCTTAAAGGGTCAGTTTTTCTTCTTCTTCATCTTCTTACCTGTCATTTTTTTTTTTTTTTTGTTTTTTTTTGCTGTTAAACAGAGACTGAGATACAAACTGACCCCGCCTCCTCTCTCTCTCTCTCTCTCTCTCTCTTGCAGATTAACGGCAGTCGTCGCTCTTCCATTTTACTGTGCCAGCCTCATTGAGACCGTGCAGGTCACTGATTATTGTTTATTGAATAGCGATGCCTCTTTTATGACAGCAGTCAGTTAGCAGCAGCTCATTAGCTTTCCTTTTATCACATGATGAGGTTTACCAACTAGTGGTCTAGATCAGAACCTCTTTCTCTGTTCATGACATCACTCACAGAGCAACCAATGAGAGTGAGGTGTTGTTGTGGCTTTTTGATGTTGGTTTATGCCTTCACTGCCATGAGATCACATAAAGTGGTGCATAATCTCTCCAACACCTTACCAGCGTTGTGTGAGATTGATGATGCCATCAGCCACACGGTTCCTGTTTGAAACAACGAGAGCATGATGATGTCACACAAACAGGAAGCTGAGGAGCAGCTGTTAGATGACCTGCTGTTCAGTCATTTAGAGCAGCGGTCTCCAACCTCTTTTGCGCCACGGACCGGTTTATGCCCGACAATATTTTCACGGACCGGCCTTTAAGGTGTCGCGGATAAATACAATAAAATAAAACTAGTACTGGTACCGAAAAAAAGAAGATTTATTCATAACACACGTGAAAAGACCCAGGAAAACAGAGTTAACGATAAAAACGGTAACAAAATAACGCTGAAAACCGATTAAAAACCCTGAAAACTATACATTTCACACCTGAGCCTCAACTC
>NW_005187616.1:36897-49856 GCF_000239375.1 Pundamilia nyererei | reverse complement strand
TTTGTTGTTGTTGTTGTTGTGTTTTGTTTTTTTTTTTTTGTTTTTTTTAAATTGATCATTTGATCGGACCTGTGTTCCTCTCTCCATCTTCAGAGCGAGATTGTGCGGGATGAGTCGTCCTCTGGCCTGCTGGACTGCGTCCGTGAGGGTGTTGCTCGACTGCTGGGTGTCGGCGCACCTCACAGTCGTCGCCTGCTTCCTCTCAGATGCCTGCTGCTTCCCGCTGCGCTGCATGCCATCCTGCGCTATGCCGTGGCTACCTCCATCCAGCGGGTGGTGCTGTGGCTGCACCAGCGTAGCAAGAAGCAGCGGGCAGAACCATCCAATCCACTGGATGCCTACTTCCCTGAGCTGGCGGCATCTTGGGCAGGTTCTCTGGTAGCTGACGTGGTGTTGTTTCCTCTTGAGACGGTGCTACATCGCCTGGCTCTGCAGGGTACGCGCACCATCATTGATGCCACCGATGGAGTGGTTGCGGTGGGAAATGGCGGGAGCCCGCTGGTAGTGCCCGTAAACACGCAGTATGATGGCTTCTCTGACTGCCTGCACGCCATCAGCCGCAAGGAAGGCGGGGCTGGCTTCTACCGAGGTTTTGGCGTGCTGGTAGCCCAGTATGCTTTGCACGGAGCGCTGCTGGCCGCCGCCAGGACGCTGATGAGGGTGCTGCTGCTGGATGCCAAGGCCAGCTAGGTTGTTACTACAGAGACTGTTGTCATGACAACAGGACATTTCTCATCTTGTAAATGAGACGAAAAAGACCTGCTCGTGTGACGACATCAGCACTTGAGTCCTGTTACCTAGCAACCACTAAGAATCACCAGATTGTGTCACCTCCTCCCCAATGATGTCACTTCCTGCTTATGTTTGGACAAACAGTGGTGGCAGTTGTTTTCCTTCACGTAAACTGAGCATCACTTCCTGTGTTTTTGTTCAGCTCTGACAGCTGATTGGTCGCCCACTACTGCTATACAAACAAACATGTAAACAGATGTTTTTGTATAAAGTTGTAAAAAAAATTGAAAAAAGTTCAGTGTAGATTTAGACTAAATTATTTCTGATCGATTGGTCTCTAAAGCGATACTTGGATGAGATGAGCCTGGCTTTTCAAAATAAGTGTCTGTTTAAGCTGGTGTAAGGTGTAACGGTGTCTGTAAATGTTTAAATGTGAAATAAATCAATGTTAATTTGACATTTTTCTTCTTTTTGAAACATTTTTAAATGGATTAATTTGGATTATTTTGAAATTCAGCCTTTTAAGTTTCATAGAAGAAATTTCAAACTTTTCTGACTCATTTTGAAAGTTTTAAAAACGTGACTGCATCTGTGTCACAGCACTGTGAAGGTAAAAACTCCTGCAGCCTCTTCTCTCCTTATGTCAGGAGCAGAGATCTCCCTCAGCATGATAATGGTTTCTTGCTCAGAGGTGGAGGACAGACATTTGAGACGTGAGAAAAACCATCACAGAGGATCCTGTACGTGTCACAGATAGCAGGAGTACTTTCTAAAGTCTGCTTCAATGTTTTCAGCTGCAGATAATAACCTGACCGGTGGAGACTGCAGCGTTACTGGTTGTAATAACTGTGTTCTTCCACAAGGTGAAGCTGTTTACAGTAAGGTAAAACATTTCCCTGTAGAGCCCTTAGTTCAGTTCGATTATATTTATATAAGTTTCCTAAAAGCGCTTTATATTAAAGTGTAAAGACTTTACAGTAATACAGAGAAAACATGTGGATTGACTTTTAATACAGAGACTTTAACTGGGGTGAAAATAAGCATCTGTCTGAGATTCTCTTTATTTCCAAACAGGACTAAGGAGATGAGAGGAAAACATCACCAATGCTTTATTCTTAACCTACAGCTTTATCTGGATAGTTCACATGGAACAGGAACAAACTCGTTATTGATCTGTGTAACTTTATTCAAAAGTAATTTGCTGAGTGCTGCGACATACGAGCAAAAGCCTGACAATAAATTCAAAAACTGAAGGAAAAGTCTCTGAGAAACAGTTTCCGTTTATTCACAAATGAAATACGAATTTCAAGATCATAACGTATAAGATAGTTATTTGGCCCAAAACTTGAGATAATATACAGAAAAATAAATCTACATTTTTAAATATGTAAACTATAACACCAAGCTAAATCACTAAATGATCCAGAACAACACAATAATGATAAAAATTCAGTATATATAATCCAACATATGTAGACAGAAATAATAGTACTCTATCACAAGAAAAATTCTTTCAAAATCAGACATATTTTAAAGTATTCATAATTTGCATTATATAATAAAATATACAATTATATTTAAAAGATTTTGTTGCAACTGTTGTGTTGCATTTGAAGAGAAAGATGTTAATGTTTTTGAAGTGATTTGAAAATTATTCCAGATTTGTGGACCACTGCATGGTCACACTGCAGGCACAAATGATAATTAAGCTGTTATAACAAACACATTAAATATCTTCATCCTTTCGTGAGCATTAAAGCATTTTCTTTATCTTAAAATAAGCTCCTTGAGCCGACTGTTGTGATTTGGGGCTATATAAATAAAACTGCAGTGAAATAACTTCCTGTGCTAATCATGTGTTGTTAGACAATACCTGCTAAACATGTCCACCTCGGTCTCTTGTTACAGCAAAGAACAAATAATAGACAGACTCTGATAAAACATTGATGTGTTCCTCCGCTTCCTCTCTCAGCTGCTGCTTGTTAGACACATCGTCCTGCTTTCTTCAGCTTCCGGCTGCTCAAAGACTCCTCTTCGTCAGCCCACTTTCATTCAGTTCAGTTATAAAACAAACCAAACCGATAGCCTGCTTCTATATTTCACTGGTTTACTTTTTCTTTTCTACTTAATGTATTTAATTTAGAGGTAGGGTCAAGTTTTATTCATGCATTACTTTCAGTTTTTAAAATGTCATCATGTTTATCCAAAAGACAAAAGCAGGGAGGAGGTGAGGAAGCCGTCGCTCCCAAACCTGCGTCACTGCATTTCTCTGTATTCTTAACTTTCATTGTCAAAGAGCATTTGTGTTGAATAGAAAACATCTGCTGTTTCTTTAAAATGTGCATTAGACTGAGAACGTCACCAGGTGAGTCAGACTATCTAATATAGTAACACTGAAAACACCTCAGCTTTCTGTTTTTAACTCAGAATAAACTTGGCCAGGTTTCTAGAAATGAGATCTGCACCCTCGCGAGTTGGATAGATGTGGTTGCTCTCAATGAGACCAGGTTTTAACCCAAACATTTTCCAGTTATTTATGAAGCCCACATTGTTTTCTGGACACCAGTTAGACAGCCAGCAGTTAAACGATGACAGGCTTCTAATGATGTGAGCATTGGTTCGACTGGGGAGGGGACCAGAGAAACCTACAGAATCCGACATCGTTTTTGCAAAGTTACACACCGACTCAATTTTAGGTTTTATGACCTCCAGTTGATGATTCTGGATGTCGTTATTGCTGACATGAATTACAATTTTATCAAATCTATGTTCATCCTGAGCCAGGAGTTTCAGTTTAGCCTCAATGTCGCCTGCTGTGGCCCCTGATCTGTATGTGAGTGTAGTTGCTGGAATCTCTGGGTCCACATCTTCAAGAACACAGTCGCCGATAACCAGAGTTTTTTTCCGTGCGAGTAGATGAAAAATGGTCTTTAAATCCTGATATAATTTCTTCTTTTCTCCTCTCAGTGTTTTCAGTAGTTTTTCAAACGTCTCTTCATCTGCCAGCCGATGAAGGAGAGGTCCACAGTAAAGCCTGACAAAGCAGAAAATCTCAGTTAAAGTTGATGAAGTGTGTTAAGCATCTGTGGAGCGCATCATTGGTCTGGTGTTTACCGGGCACACTGAGGTTCTGGTAGAGGGGAACACAGCAGCTGGTTCAGGTGGAGGCTCTGCCTCATGCAGCACAGCCATTGGCTGAAAGCATGAGCCACACGGGGCTGCCATTTCCTCCTGATAGCTGCATCCTTTAAAGTTTTCATCTTCCTCTCAAACTCGTCCTCTAAAGACAAGATAAGACAAAGTTTCAGTGACACAGAACCAGAGACCAGCAGCAGTTTGTCTTCTTGTTCAGGCTGATGTGGAAGCATCAGGAACTCTGACTACAGTCCATCTGCTGACTGCTTTCAAAGAGACTATAACCTGCTGTAACATGCAGGGAAATATCCTCTGTATAAATAGTCTATGTGGACCCACTTCCTTAACCATAAAGAATGTAATTATGTAGATAACTGTAAAATTTAAATGTTCAGACTTAACTGTCTTTGTGAAACTGTAACAAAATGCCAATTTATAAGAAATACAGCTAATAAACTATGTTTCACAGAGTTACAGCAGAATAATGAACGCTGATTTCCTTTTTTTTCTTTCAATCAGCAGTGGGACATATTGGCTTGAAAACAGTGTGATGCTTGCAGACCTGTGACCTTCATTCAGCTGTCTCTAAAACCATCTCTCCAGTCTGAGAGACAAACTAAGCCTAATCTAACTCTGCTCAGGTTATGATGTCATGTAGATGTCTACTTTATTAGCAAAATCTATGAAATATAATGTATAAATATAATGTATAAATATAATGTATAAATATAATGTATTTTCCTCCTCATTCAATAATATTATTACTTACATAGTAATAGTAGTGGTAGAATAGTTACTTGCATATTTCCACAACCCTCCATCCATAATCACATACTGTGTATGCAACCATTGCATATAGCGTATTATCTTACTTATTTTGTATTTGTTTATATTTTATTTGTATTTTTTTTAATTTTTCTTCTGCTATCCGTACCTGAGCTGAGGTAATGCACAAATTTCCCCACCACGGGATCAATAAAGTCTTATCTCTCTTACATCATCGAGGTCATATTGGGACCACTTAAACTGAAACATGCACCTCACCTTATTTCACACTTTTATATTATTTTTGATGCTTTTTGGGCTGAATCACATTTAGATGTTCCTAATAATTAGTCCACTTCAATGACAGACACAAAGAGAACAAAATAAACAACAACACTAATTAGGAGTGAAAACAATAGCAGGCGTATCACAAGTGTTACTAATAAAGTAATGAGTGAAAATACTGATTTACACATATTTCCATGTATTTGCTAGTAAAATATCAGTCATGTTGCTCAGTGAGCTCAGAGACTTACCTGGACCATCACGATCACACACAAACCCCAGCAGGAGGGCGTGGAGGCAGTGGACAGTTTCAGGTTTTGGGTGGTGTTGTAGCCTCTTGAACCAGAAAACAGTCACACAGACTGGCAGCTTCAGCTGGTCGGGGATGTTTTCTAAGGCTGAAGTCTGAACCTGCAGAGCTTCTTCAAACACTCTGCGACGCAAACCCTCAGGAGCCTGCACAGAGAGGTACCACACAGACAAGATGCTCACGTGTACCACAGAAACACATCTATGACCTGTCAGAGTAATTAAACACATATTTCATGATTAACCTCAGTACCTTATGCAGATGCTCTAGTTGCAGTTGTTTCCCTATGGATGGGACACGTTTGTCTTTGATCTCTTCTCTATCCCTGTCATATTCAGTGCACATCTGACCTCCAGTTAACAGTCCATAGAAGTACTGTCTGATGGGGTAAGCAGTTGTGTAACTACTGTGCTGTGAAAAGTCCTCCACAAGAGCAGGCAGCATCATAGTCTTCTGATCCACAACACTTATGACAAAAGTGGTGAGTTCTCCACGCTCAACTTTTTTACACACCCATGATGGCAACTCAGAACTTGTTTTTTCTGGTTCAACATATTTTTGAATGGAGAGTTTGAAAGTTTGGTTTTCTTCTTTACCAACATGATTTAAAGCTTGACTCAGAGCACGTTCTCTCTTCTGTGAGTCATTCAAACCATCCAGATTCACTTTACTTAGAAACCTGAGTATACCATCCAGTCTTTTAATGCTGTTCTCACCAGATGAAGATGATTCATTTGCAAACCTACCCCTATCTTCTAATATTGAATAATCATTTCCTGCTATTGAAGCAAAGACTGGCATGAGAGCAGGGTCTAATTTAAAATGCTCACAAAACTTTGAACCTGTGTAGAGCTTAGCAGGAATTTTGCCATCCTTCTTTCTTTTCCATTCAAAGTTGTCAAGATGAAGGAAACCTTTGTGCACATCATAGATGCAGAAATCTGCGTCATGGGACAGCACAGCACATTGTTTCTGATTTGCAGCAGAAAAAACTTCAGGGTCAGCCTCTCCTAAACACTGTTTAAACTCTATGTCTTTCTCCTTCAAGATTTCTATGAAGACATCTTTGACCAGAGGTGGTAAGACGTTACATCCTTTTGGCACAGCGTCAGGCTCACTCTTTGCTATTGTCTTTGCATTTTCTAGTCTATGCTTTAGACGCGAATGAAGACTTTTCTGCTTCTCTGATCCTGCAGCTCCATCCAAGATGACGTATGGAGTGATTTCACAGTCCTGCAAAGCTTCAAAGAACTTACAGACATCATCTTTAAATCCAGGATAATCTCCTCCACAGCGCTGGTCCAGCTTTGGATCAGAGTTATAATACAAACAATAATAAAGAGCTGCACCATCAATGATGAGACCTGTTTTTTCTACTTTAACCTCTTCACAGAGACACAAATCATCTATCATTCTCTGTAACTTTGAAATCCCCATGATTCCTTGAAGAGTATGAAGGCGAGCCGTGGTTATTGTGGTTTTGCCTCTGTGTCTGTAGATTTTTATATACCTATTAAAACAACATATAGGTACACACCCACATCGACAGAAACTGTCACACCTGCTCTGACGCATCTAACATACCTCTGTTATTCTGTTGGTTTCATTTCTATTTTATTGTGTGGTTTTCTATTTAATTTTAATCTGTGGAGCAAAACCAAATGTGTTTCTCTTAATAACTCTGTTGGAACAGAAACGATACTTGGTCTTTTTCCACACATGTCCAAACAAATATGGTAGTTTGGGCTGGTCTAGGTGACCCTGAATCCTCTCTTAGTTATGCTCTAATACGGTCTTTAAGTGATGACGTATGAACCCTGCTTCCGGGCCCAAACTCTCCTGTGTTCAATATGGCGCAATGCTTCGTTCCTCGTTGTGTTAACCTGCTCCAAGCATTCCCACAAAGGTCAGTCTTCTGTTGTAGTTAATGCGTCATTTTTCATAACATAATTGGTGATATAGGTTACAAGCAAGTCTGGCGCTGAACAGAAATTGTCGCGCTATGCTCCTTTGTTTATTGTGCATAAATAGTGAATTGTCGTGACACAATATTGTGTTTCACTTCTGTTATTACCCTGGTACATTGACAAAAACATATACTTTTATTCACAGGATAAAACAGTTGTTTTGTATCACTAATTGCCCAGTACGATTACAGCATACAATATTATTGTCACTGCTACATTTCTGTAATGCGAACCAGAAATTATTTCCACTACTAATTAATTACCGTTGAGCTCAAAGGTTATATTAATAAACGGTTAATGAATGTGTATTTATGAAGATAATTTGTGAGACTGGTAAACTTACCTTTGTTCGTACGATGGTCTTTCGTTCTACACGGTGCATTTCAAGGTCCTGTACCCGTCTGTCGATAAACTGTACCTGGGCTTGTTGCAGTGACCTGAAGTTACTAAACTTCATGAGTGTGTGCACTCACTCCAAGAACCGTATGATTATAAATATGAGCGTGGTGAAAGT
Organism: Pundamilia nyererei; assembly: GCF_000239375.1. Taxonomy (NCBI): domain Eukaryota; kingdom Metazoa; phylum Chordata; class Actinopteri; order Cichliformes; family Cichlidae; genus Pundamilia; species Pundamilia nyererei. The sequence goes on along the minus strand of NW_005187616.1, from coordinate 42,148 downwards.
TGGGCAGCACGCTAACGTATTTTGTCCCTCTGTGTGCTCGTAAGGGTCTAAACCTTTCACTGGTTTGATTTTTTCCTCGTATCTTTTCTTTGACTTTTCATCAATTCTGTCTTTGTACGGACCGGCATTGTTCTCCTTTTGTTTTGTACATAACTTTTTTGGGGGACAAAGAAAAAGCAAGAAGGTATTGGAACCAGAGAATGAACGTTTTGCGGTGCTGCAAATGCTTGCGTTTGATGCGGTACTTGGATTGTTTTGCCACGAGTTCCCGGCATGCAATGCGCGAAAGTCACGTGGTCTGTCAATCTCTATTGGATTCTTCAGCCATATTGTGGAGAGCAGCTTTTAAAATTGAAAACCATTTGGAAATAAAGCCACTTTTATCTCTTTATCTCTCTTTTTATAAGTAAGATAATACGCTATATGCAATGGTTGCATACACAGTATGTGATTATGCATAGAGGGTTGTGGAAATATAACTATTCTACCACTCTCTTTTTTTCTTTTTCTGCCTGTCCTGTCCGGCACTGTAGCAATCGCAATTATTGTCTTAAGGCCAAGAATGTCCAACAGATTTATTTTCCCAAGTGGATCATTGCGACTTTGCCATACTGATCCACCTGATTGATCTTTATTACTTCTTTATTTAATTACTCATTTACTTTTAAGTTGTTACAATTGGAACAGACATGACCGGGGGATAGGAAAGGGAAAGACATAGATGAGAAGTTCAAGAAAACCACAGCAACAACCTAAATAAGCATAAGTAACAGTACTGAGCAGCACACAAGATCAACAACACACAATATGTTTAGAGGCACCCGTGTGCACACCTGTTTGCACACCTCTGTGCGTGAACATGCTAGTATTTAGAAGGGCCCAAGGAGGACCACCCCAGGGGCAATCGCACCACCTACCTAGAAAAAAGCTAAGGAGAGCCCAACACGGGGGTTAAAGTGAGATTCCCCAAGTGGGGGAACACTAAGATCTGTTGTCATAGAAGCATGGAAAGAAATCATCTGGACGTAAGCCACCCCCTCTGTTCACAGGGGGTCACACAGGGAACATAGATGTCTTCTTTCGCTCTTCTTTTAAACCATCTGTCTTCTCTGTCCAAAATGTGAACACTGGCATCCTCGAAGGAGTGACCATTATCCTTTAGGATCAATACAGGGTCCATGACCCTCCTGGTCACTCCCATAGGGCTTAAATCTTTGGCAACAGTGGGAAGGAAAAACTCCCTTTTAACAGGAAGAAACCTCCAGGAGAACCAGACTCAGGAAGGAGCGGCCATTTTTGGCAACCGGTAGGGATGAAAAAAGGAAGAAAGGATAAAAGACATGCTGAGGAAGAGAGGCAGAGATTAATAACAAGTATGATTCCGTGCAGAGAGGTCTGTTAACACATGTTGAGTGAGGAAGGTGACTGAAGAAGAAATATTCAATGCATCATGGGAATTCCCCAAGAGCCACACTTATTGCAGTCTACACCTTTATATATAGTATAAAGACATGTATTGTCTTCATACAAGACTGTATACAGTTGGTATAATAAAATTTGTATAGTTAGCTTGTTTTGCAATATGATTCAAAATATAAAAAAACAAAACAAAAACAAACAAATAAACCGTTAGGTCAGGAATCCAGGTTACTGTACTCCATAGAACAGCTTCAACCTGAAAGATCTGAAAACCTCATGTCTATACATGACAAACCAGCTGGAACACCTGGTTTAAAATAAATACAGTTTAAAATCAGCTAGAAGCTCCACATTTTCATTGCTTTCTTTCATACATTTAAAGTCTGTTTTCAGCGTGAGAGTCTTTGCTGAAGGAGTTTTTAACGTATGTCAAACTGTAACTTAGTAGAACCACCAGATGAAGCCCAGCTGTGAAGTTACTGTGCATCGCATTGTCACTTTAATGCGGGTACATTCACATCATTTTTGTGATGTTTGGTCCTAAAGTATATTTTACACTGTTTAATTACAGCTAACAGAACACTGATCAGTTTGTAGGACATTCATCATTTAAGATGTTCAGTCAATAAATTTGATCTGGTGATGAACCAAATTGATTTCCACGTCTGCTTTATTGATCTCTGTCACCGGTTCCTGAAGAAGTCAAATGAAACACCACCTTTTATGTGAGTGTGCTCAGAGCTTGGTTTGTAATATTTTCATGAAGGTCAGTTTGTGGTTCAGGTGTTTTTTTTCACTCAGCTTCGTTTGTGTCTGTGTTTTGTGTTTGTCTCCTGTGGAGCAGACAGCTGCTTTCACTGACTTCAAACCTGGTTGGAAGGAACACTGGAGAAAAAAAAAAAAAAACCCCAGTTTTTTCCACTGTATTTAGCTCTTTTTAATGCTGAACTTAAACATATGCTGCTGACCTGAGGGGTAAACTATAAAGTGAGTTCCACAAAGTCAGGCTTTCTTTGCATTACCAGTGTATTCTGTTGTTCTCATCTTTGTGCGGCATCAGGACTTCAGTTGGTGCTGGATCACTGTATGACAAACAGCGAGTGTAACTCTGACTCAGAAGTTAAGACAGGGTTCTTGTGTGGAGGCTACCTACCTGTGCTTTCCTTTTTGTAAAGGAGAGAGGTCAGAGGCTCCAGAGGTGTGGACTCGAGTCACATGACTTGGACTCGAGTCAGACTCGAGTCATTAATTTTATGACTTTAGACTTGACTTGGACTAAAATGTTCTAAGACTTGTCACTTGACTTGGACTTTTACACCAATGACCTGGTACTTGGATTGGACTTGAACCGGTTTACTTGAAGAGACTTGATATTTCACCCCAAATATAAAATTTAACACACATATTATATAGAAAGTGTGCACCATTAATTAAATTCATTTATTCAAACCACACTCTGTACGTATGTCTGCGTGAGCTGTAGCACAGCCAATCAAATTAACCAGATTTTTTTTTAAAAAGAAAAGAAAAAAAACCCCCTCAAAAATGTTGCAAGGAGTTATTTTTTTCAGGTACATAAATTATGAAGCAGTCAAGAAAAAACCGAAACGCAATATGCAAAACATGCAAGAAGAGAATCACAGGCAGAGATGGAACAACTTCCAACTTTGTCCGACAGTTGAAGTTGCATAAAGAACAGGAGGTGGTCCTTCTCTTTTGCTACGATGAGATAGCTGACTTCATCTAACTAGCAAATCTTGTCCAGACTACGTTGGTGATAGTTTTTTTTAATGTGTATGATATTTTTGTCATGCGATTTTAAAGCCGGTCCTACAAGCGCATCCAAGAATAACATGCAGCTTATCTCAGAACTGTCGTTGAAAATTATTCTTGGAGCTAAGTTTAATTGAGCTGCATTTTATAGAGGTGCAATTTCACAATTTGTGTATATTTTCTAAGTTCACTATTTTGTCATGTGTTGAGAAAAACACAGATTTAAAAATCACATGGTCTAATATTTACATTTAGTATATAACTGCAACATGCTTTTTTTTTTGTTTTTGTTTTTTGTAAGACTCGAAAGGACTTGAAATTCAAAGTTTCAGACTTGTGACTTTACTCAGACTTTTACACCAGTGACTTGAGACTCGACTCTTTCTTGCCTGACATTACTTGAGACTTGACTTGTGACTTGGGGATAAAGACTTGAGACTTACTTGAGACTTGCAAAACAATGACTTGGTCCCACCTCTGAGAGGCTCTTTGTAAATAGTTTGGGAGAAGCTGTGGATGGAGTGTTTTTGTATTTGGAATGTTGCATCAGGGGGCTCGAGATTACGCTGCTGTGGATGCTTTTCTGCTCTGTCAGAAAGAGTTTGTTTACTGTGTGTGTGTACACCTACCTGTCCCACAGTATCTTACCAATGAAGGATAGACTAAGAAAAGGAAAGTGATTTAAAAAACAATCAAATCATTATATGATATCATTATATCATATAGTTATAGTTACACCAGCACCTCCATCATGATTATATATGATAGATCAGTGAGGGTAGGCACTGTTTCAGCCCTAGCCCCCGGCACGGACAGGTTCCTCTTTTGACTCCAGAACACCAAGGACAGCATAGTTAGTCATGCAGGTGAGTAATATCTTCCTTAGCTTTGTATAGCCCTGAAGATCGTCATGAAGAGGACAGCTCCTGCGTCATTGTTGCCATATTGTGCATTGGTATCTCTGGCATCTCTATCTCTCTATGGTAATCTATACACATACTAAAATAACATAAAGGCATACACTGACAGGAACCTGCCACACCTACTCAACTGATGTGTTTATTCCCCTTTTAAGAAACAAGAATAAAAGGTGTGGTTTCATTACAGAGGCATCACACCCATCGGGCTTCCTGGGACTTCCAAAATCAGGAAACAAAGAACGCATTGAAGCTTGTAACAGGGCAGCCCTCAGTGGCTAGATTTCAGTGTGAGGCAGACCAAGACAATCATAGTGGAACAACAAGTTTGTTTTTTTTATGCAGCTCTTCTCACAAACAATTCACTCGTCAAGCTTCTTCGCACAACAATCATTGCCTAATGACATCTGGCAGCCTTAAATACAACACTGATGGCTCCGTTTTGAGGGTAAAATGATAGGTGTAGAGCAAACACTGCACAAACCTGCAGTTGAAATAGAAGTTTAAGATTAATCTTGACAGACAGAGCTCATTAAGCAGGCAGGCGTGAGCCTGGTTGCTATGGTGGCTCCAGCTACTGGCACCACACACACACAGACATGTGCCTGTCTGCTGCTGGTTGAATAAACAGAAAAGTCAATCTGAAACAAATGCTTCCCAATAGAAAATTACAACTCGTACTGAAAAAATTCTGTCACCGTGAGCGCCAGCAATCTCCGGTCTACAGAATTCTCAGTTTTCGTGTCAGTCGAGTTTATTATATGGACGTGGTGACAGTGTAAGTACAGCCTGTACTTCTGATTTTCAGAGGAGTTTTGAGAGCCATTTTAACATTGGATTCTGTGACAGACCGAACAGCGAAGGAAACCTAGGCACAGGTTAAAGTCCAAAAAAAGGATTTTTTATTTATCCTAAAAACATAATTGGTTAAATCATGCAAAAGAATCAAAATCAAAATCATAAAAGAGGTCAAAATAACAGAACTGTACTCAAAGTTGACAACAATATCAATCAATCAATCAAAGCTTTATTCGTCACATGCAGGTTGCCCTGCAGTGAAATGGGACCCCCCCCGACCTTACACATATAGCACAAACATTACATGGGGATACAGGTCGGAGATTGGTAGAATCAGAGAAAAA
>NW_005187616.1:34056-35908 GCF_000239375.1 Pundamilia nyererei | reverse complement strand
ATTATCATTATTATTATTATTTCCAAAAAAAGAGGACACTTGGCTCAGTAAAAAACTTGCTTAAAGAAACATATTTAACATATTAAAATAATGCCTTCTCTGTGCGGTTAATGAATTGTGAAATAAAATATGCCATACTGTCGTGGTCCTGAGCCTGTTGACTCAGTGTTTTGTTTCTTTATGCTTTTGTTATTCTGATTAGGTATTCCATTATTATTCGCCATTTTGTTAGGTTTCTGTTCTGTGCCTGTCCTGGTCCCTCCTTCCATGTCCCCCCTGTCTGTCCATCATGTCATTATGCCTGCTTGTGAGTCTGTGTGTCTTTGTCTGTCGTGTGCTTCCTGTTTTATTTTGTAGGTCTGTGTCCTATGTCAGTGCGTTCAGCTTTGTGCTCTCCCTGTCTCATCAGTGTAATCAGCATCAGCCGTGTCTCCCAGCTGTTTCCTCTTTGCTCCGTTCATCTCTTGTATTTAGTGTCTGTGTCTTCCCCTACTCTGTGTTGCGTCGTTAACGTCTTCTACCCTCAAGTTAACTGTGTGTTCTGTCTGCTAGCCTGTCTGTCTGCTTAGTTTATTTCTGTATTCTTAGTTTAGTTAGGTTTATGTTCCTTTTCTGCCCAGCAATAAACCTGCGTGTTTTGAGTTTACATATGCCTCCGAGTCCTGCATTTTGGGTCCTTCCTCCCTGCCTGCCTGCACACAGCCATGACACATATACGCTTTCACAAGTCAACAAGTGCAAAAAAAATATCTTAAAAGCCTGTGGAATTAAATAATGGTACAGAATTAATGCCTCATCTGCATACCCATATGGAAAAGATATATATAAATCTTATAAAGTTTGTATCTGTCTTGTGTGAAACTTGTATGGAAAGCATACAAGTGTGAAAACAGATATAAGATCCCTTGAAAAATTATATAAATGAAACTTGTATGTTTTGGATACTTCCTAAAACAATATATGAAAGTAATGAGAAAGTGGCCACTTTCATGAGTAAATCATATAAGCCTTATATGATTCACTATATGAAGCAAGCCAAATCTTATGCAAGTCTTTTATAAGTTTTTTCTATCTCTTTTCCATATGGGTAAGAAAAATTACCAGCACTGGGTCGGTACGAGGGAAATTTTTTTTGCAGTTTGTCTGAAAATGGACTTGCGCTTCGGGATCTTTTAAACATCATTAGGTGCGTTGCTGCGTGCTGTCTGTCCCATCTGTGAGTGCAGAACAAGCGCTCACAAAGCAGCAGTTTGGGGATGACGTCACACACGTGGGTCCTCTGTTGGAATATAGGAAAACCTGGACACTTTTATCAATCACGAAAATCCCCCAGATGCCCTGGACAGAACGTGAAAAGAGGACATGTCCAGGGAAAAGAGGACGGTTGGTCACCATATATGGAGGAAATGCAGGCAGGTGGCTGTGGATTGGTGACATTCAGAGGTGGAAAGAGTACTAAAATATTTTACTCAAGGAAAAAGTACTATTACTTTGCTGAAATTTTACTTAAGTAAAAGTAAAATTACCTGTCTAAAAATTTACTCAAGTAAAAGTAAAAAGTAGCTCATTTAAAATGTACTCAGAGTAAAAGTTACAAAGTTACTTTTTTGTCAGCAGGACTACAGCCTCTTCTGAGTAGTGCAAAAAAGACAATGGGATAAATCTCAAAGTAGTTGTTTTTTTAATTTAAAGAAAAACTTTACAAATTAAAGCGCAGTAGTAGTTAAACTGCAAGTCTATACATCAAAATGAGGATGAGGATGTTTTACCAGTCAGTGGTTGCTGGAGTACTTTTCTATGCTGTGGTGTGCTGGGGGAGCAGCACAGCAAAGGAGGACTCATCCAGGCTGGA
>NW_005187616.1:0-5575 GCF_000239375.1 Pundamilia nyererei | reverse complement strand
GCTGCTTTTCGGTCTGGTTACTACCGTTTATGTCAGAACACCGGTACCCATCCCTACTTATGACTACTTGTTACAAATGGTGAACAACACAATGATAATCAGGTTACTGAAGTCCCAAACAAAAAAATTATAAATCATTTCTGTGTTTATTGAACTGGATCAAACATATTTAGCCCATACTGCTAAAGATTTTTACCTACATGAAGAATGCATCACATTTGACCAACCCTCTACCTGAAAAATTGAGTTTAATCATAAAGACAAAGTGAATAATAAGAACTGTGTAATAGTCCTCCTTTGACCAGCAGCTCTTTTGTTCCTGCCAGGAGTAGCAACATCATTCAATTTCAATAATCACTTCTTTTTCTGCAATTTGTTCTTCTTCCCCCCCTCTTTTTTCCCCCTCTTTTTAGTCTCCCACTCCCCATTAGAGGACTCCATGTCAGTAGAGGAAACCTCAACCCTAGAGGACTGAGAGGATCCCTCTCCAGAATATGGATTACAAACAGTCTTTAGGTTCTCATACAATTCCTTCTTTTCTCCTCTCAGTGTTTTCTGTACTTCTTCAATCGTGTCTTCATCTGCCAGCCGATGAAGGAGAGGTCCACAGTAAAGCCTGATAAAGCAAAATCTCAGTTAAAGTTGATGAAGTGTGTTAAACATCTGTGGAGCGCATCATTGGTCTGGTGTTTACCGGGCACACTGAGGTTCTGGTAGAGGGGAACACAGCAGCTGGTTCAGGTGGAGGCTCTGCCTCATGCAGCACTGCCATTGGATGAAAGCTTTAGCAACATGGGGCTGGGGCTGCCAGTTAAACACACCTTCATCCTTTAAAGTTTTCATCTTCCTCTCAAACTCGTCCTCTACAGACAAGATAAGACAAAGTTTCAGTGACACAGAACCAGAGACCAGCAGCAGTTTGTCTTCTTGTTCAGGCTGATGTGGAAGCATCAGTGCTGCTGCTTCCACGTCACACAAACGTCACACACGTCACACAAACTCTACAGTCCATCTGCTGACTGCTTTCAGAGAGACTAACCTGCTGAAAGGTGACTGTGAATAATAAACAGAATAATCAGATTTATGGAGCTGAAACTGTAGAAGTTGAAACCAACCTGGGCTATTGGGGTCACACACAAACCACAGCAGGAGGGCGTGGAGGACAGTTTCAGCTTTTTGGCCAAGCTTTAAGTTGTTAAACCAGAAAACAGTCACACAGATTGGCAGCTTCAGCTGGTCGGGGATGTTTTCTAAGGCTGAAGTCTGAACCTGCAGAGCTTCTTCAAACACCCTGTGACGCAAATCCTTAGGAGCCTGCACAGAGAGGTACCACACAGACAAGATGCTCACATGTACCACGGAAACACGTTTATGACCTGTCAGAGTAATTAAACACATATTTCATGAATAACATCAGTACCTTATGCAGACGCTGTAGTTGCAGATTCTTCTGTTCATCACTGCTCAAATCTGGCAGGAGAGCTTGTACATCTTTAGTTAACAGTCCATAGAAGTACTGTCTGATGGGGTAAGCAGCTGTGTAACTACTGCGCTGTGAAAAATCCTCCACAAGAACAGGAGGCATCATTGACTTCTGATCCACGACACTTATGACGGAAGTGGTAAGTTTTCCAATCTCAACTTTTTTACGCACCCATGATGGCAACTTAGAACTTGGTTTTTCTGGTTGAACATATTTTTGAATGGAGAGTTTGAATGTTTTGTTCTCTTTTTTACCAACATGATTTAAAGCTTGACTCAGAGCACGTTCTCTCTTCTGCGAGTCATTCAAACCATCCAGATTCACTTTAGTTAAAAATCTGAGTATACCATCCAGTCTTTTAATGCTGTACTCACCAGATGAAGATGATTGTCTTGCAAACCTACCCCTATCTTCTAATCTTGAATAATCATTTCCTGCTATTGAAGCAAAGACTGGCATGAGAGCAGGGTCCAATTTAAAATGCTCACAAAACTTTGAACGCGTGTAGAGCTTAGCAGGAATTTTGCCATCCTTTTTGCTTTTCCACTCAAAGTTGTCAAGATGAAGGAAACCTTTGTTCACATCAAAGATGTAAAAATCCTTATCAATGGACAGAACAGGACATTGTTTCTGATTTGCATCAGAAACAACTTCAGGGTCTGCCTCTCCTAAACACTGTTTAAACTCTATGCCTTTCTCCTTCAAGATTTCTATGAAGACATCTTTGACCAGAGGTGGTAAGACATTACATACTTTTGGCACAGCGTCAGGCTTTGTCGTCGCTATTGTCTTTGCTTTTTCCTCTGTGTCTTTTCGACGATACACAAGTGTTTTGTGCTTGTCAGGATCTGAGCCTCCATCCAGGAAGATGTACGGAGTGACTTCACAGACCTGCAGAGTCTTAAAGAAGTTACAGACCTCATCTTTGAATCCAGGATAATCTCCTCCACAGCGCTGGTCCAGCTTTGGATCAGATGTATAATACAAAGAGTAGTACAGAGCTGCACCATCAATGATGAGACCTGTTTTTTTTATGTTAACCTCTTCATAGAGACACAAATCATCTATCATTTTCTTTAACTTTGAAACCTCCATGATTTATTAAAGTGTAGATGAAGGTGAGCAGTGATTATTGTGCTAATGCCTCTGTGTCTGCAGATATTTATACACCTGCTAGAACATCATACAGGTACACGCCCACACTGACAGAACCAGTCACACCTTTTCTGACTAATCTAACATACCTATGTTACTCTTTTGGTTTCATTTCTTTCATCTTCATGTTTTGATTTTCTGTTTCATTTCACTCTGTGGAGCAAAATCAAATGTGTTTCATTAGCTTTCCAGCTCTGTTAATAAAGCAAAGGTACTTAGTGTCCATCACAAAGGCTCAACCCTGCTATGAACTGGAAACTGCTGCAACACCAGTGTCACCGTCCACAGTGAAGACAGTGTTATATAACCATGGACTGAGAACGTGCTGACTAAGAAAGAAGCAACAGCTCCATAATCGACATCATGAAGCTCGACTGAAATTTGCAGCTGCTCACATGAATGAGCGAAATGTGTTTTGGAGAAAATTTTAAGTTTGAGCAGATGATATAACTGACTGTTTAAATAGGACAAAACACACACACGAAACTATTTTTGGAGTGGTCAAAGCAGCACAAAGAACAAACAAAGAAACAATTAAACCAAAAAAAAATCTCATTAATTACCAACACATAATGCAAATAACCATACAACCTGATATAAATCCACTTGCTTTCCTAAATTTTTAACTTTTGCAGAAGATTTCGAATTTTCTGATTAAATTTTTGCTGTAAGTGTTTGAAACATTTTAAATTCAGATTTTACAAACAAAGTAAAAGCAATAAATGACAAAGAATATTCTGTAAAAGAAGTAATGCTCTCTGATATGGAAGCGTCAATTTGTCAATTACCTGTCACTGCGCTAAACATCTTTTGTTTTAACCTCTTGCTTTCACAGCTCCAGTGATAACTGTGAAGACTAAAAAAATGTATTTTAATCAGTGACAGACTGGTGACCTGTCCTAACCCCCACCTCTCACCCAATGACTCTCACCCAACTAAATATGTCCTTTGCCAGCTTATATTTAAAAATGAAAATGGTATTTTCTTCCAATAATATTTTCTAACAAAAAGTAGTATTGTTGTCCTGTGTGTCTATTGCTCTGTTTTTCTTCTTGTTTCTTTTACAGCACATCTCTGATAGAAATGAAAACAAAACTATTTCAACAGCACAAACTTGCACAATCAGTTCATTTGTGACACTGTCTTGTTCAGTTACACATGCTTCCTCACACAGTTAAATTCAATTCAATTTTATTCGTATAGCACCAAATCCTAAAACAGTCGCCTCAAGGCGCTTTATATTGCAAGGTAGACCCTAAAATAATACAAGGGAAAGAACCCTAAAATCATATGACCCCCTATGAGCAAGCACTTTGGCAACAGTGGAAAGGAAAAACTCCCTTTTAACAAGAAGAAACCTCTGGCAGAACCAGGCTCAGGGAGGGGCGGCCATCTGCTGTGACCGGTTGGAGTGAGAGAAGTGGTATTTGTCTAATGTAAGATGTTTCTCTGTCTGATGAACAAAAATAAAACATTTCATTAAGAACAGGATGATTCATGATTCCGAAACTCTGGCAACATTTGAGAATCATTTACTTATCGGTAGTGATGTGACGTTCTGTATCGAGGCTTCAAAGCTTGTGTCGGGTAATGGAGGGGGCGTTTCCGCGATGTGCGTAACGAGGCTTGCTTCATTTATGGGAGGAGCTGAAAATGATGACGTCCTAAGCCTCGCTGCCCGGCTGTACCACGTGACTGGTTCAGGAAGTGGTTCGAGCTTTGCTGCGAGCTATGACAGCGATATAAACCCCTCAGACCTCATTCAAAATGTAGGTGTTTGAGGGAGAGTTACGGTTAGTGAGAGTTTGGAGGTTTAGGAGAGTGAGGAGAGAAAGTCAGGAGAGAATGGAGTCAGCTAAGAAGAGGAGGATGTCCTTCCCTGTGTGCAGAGGTGGGTAGTAACGAGTTACATTTACTCCGTTACATTTACTTAAGTAAGTTTTTGAAAAAAAAATTACTTTTAAAGTACCTTTTTTGCACAAAACTTTTTACTTTTACTTGAGTACATTTGTGAAGAAGAAACGGTACTTTTACTCCGCTACATTTGCAAAATTCAACTCGTTACTTTTAAAAAAAATTATTAGTTTAACACATTAGATAACATGCCGCCAGTGGAGTTTCCGGTAACTTTTTTACCAATCAGATGTGGCCATGCAGTCACATGACCAGTTTGAAACTGTGGCGGGCAGAGCGGCCCAAGCATTTCAAAGTAGCAGCGGAAGCACGAAAAGAAGAAACAGATGAAAACATGGCAGAGCCAGTCGTCTACGCTAGAGCTGAAGAGGATGAACACCCTTGGTTGACCTCACATACAAAGAATGTTTCACTTAAAAACAGTACAAAAGAACAGCTATGTCTTCAGTGTTGGTGTCTTCAGTGAGAGCCAAAACAAACCAACTTTTCAGCGTGAAACAACTCAACTCGTGTAACCTGAGGAAACGGTAAGTTTTCTCTAAATATCTTTTTAGCTGTGGTTAGCTGGATGTCAGTCTTATGTTACAGCAGCTGTGTCGAGCTCGAGCTGTGAGTCATTTTCGGCGCTACGTTGTAGTGAGATAAGTTTGTGGGTGTTTTGTGCAGCTTCGGCTGTCCTTTTAACTGCTCGCTGGTTAGCTAGCGTGAGCTATAAGCTAACAACTAGCCTGGTTAATGATGCTAGAGTTCAACGCACATGTAAACAGCTCGTCTCTACTGCTTTAACTGTTAAAACAGAAGGCAATACCTGCGGGTGACAGGGTTTATTATGTGAAACAGCAGCATCAGAAATCACCTAGACACAGAGCTGGATGAGGCCAGCACAGACAGCAGCCTAACCGATGAAGATGATTGATCCATGGGGTCGGGAAACCCAGAAGTAGGGGAGCTGGAGAGGTACCTTTCATGTCCATTCACTGGAGGTGTGGATCTATTGCATGGCTTTCCTCACATCAAGAAGCT
>NW_005187615.1:1055178-1060709 GCF_000239375.1 Pundamilia nyererei | reverse complement strand
GCTCCTCCCATAAATGAAGCAAGCCTCGTTACGCGCATCGCAGAAATGCCCTCTCAATTACTCGACACAAGTTTTGAAGCCGCTATACAGAACGTCACATCACTACTTAGCACCATCCAGTGACAGCAGACAGATCATCCAACATGTTAACTGCAAAAACAGATGAAAACAGTACAAAGGTTCAAGTACCACATGTGCTGTCAGTGAAAGCTGCAGCTGTTTTCACTGTTACATTTAAAAACAAAAAGTCAAAGGATTAATCACCCATGTAACTGTGTCACTAAATATCAGCATTAACAGTACCTTAGTTTAGTGTTTCAGAAAGCTGCTGATCTCAGACCTGCACAGGTTCTGTTTTAAACACTGAATGTACTCATGCATGAAGACCACATGAGATTTTCTCTGACACAATTAAATAAAACCTGATGAAGGTCAAAGGTCGTCACTTGTATGTTGAACTAAAAACTTCTGATCTGGAATTATTTCAGTTTTCTGCCAATAGTGTGTTATTTACCATAAAGTAATTCAGAGTCAATCATATCAGAGTAACCAGAGTAACATAATATTAAATATATAACTTTCTACAGGACTGAGTATAACATCTTTATGTAAAAATCCAGAGCCTCTGAGGATTATCCGGGTATTTATAACATCACACAAACCAAAGGTCTCCATTACAGTGTTCATGAAATGCTGGGTGTATCCATCTCCTGGGGTGGGCCTACGGAGGAGTGCTGACGATTTTCCTGTGAGGGAGCTGCTGGTGAAGATCATGAGTCCTGCTTGATCAATGCGATGAGCTTCAATCTTCCTAGTGTTAAATTATGCCTCTCTCAGTCAGTAAACAGAACATCTGGCACAGGACAGCTGTGATGAAAGAAAGGAAAGATGTTTCTCCAAATCTTTGGACCCAGGAAACCTGGCTTGGTCCTAATGGTCTCCCTCACTAGTTTCTCCCCAGCGTGAATGAAGCTGTTGATAATAATGTGGAATCTATGAAAAGAACAAATTAAAATTACACTACTATGAAACCTTCTGCTGCTGTCTTTATTTAAAGTTTCCATGTTAGCAGGCTGTGGAGTGCTCTGTCAGTGTAATTGATCTAAAAGAGGACAGCATTACATTTTTATATTAACAGTAACTCTGGGCCTCTGTGGATTGGGCAGCTGATCTAATCTCTGTCTAAAACTGGATAACAAAAACTAAGGAGTGCTGAATCCTTCAATAATACAGACTATTAGAGTAACAGGTGTGTAGCATCGCTAACTAGCTAGCAACAAGCCTCCAATACATTGTATATGCTAGCGGCTAATCTAGCAAACAAATTAACAACAGAGTGATTTTAGATGTTGTAGAACTATAAGATGATAAGCTGTGTGCTTTTTTGATAATAGTGACATGGCTGTATTTACCTTAATTGAACGAGTCGTCAGTCATGGTAAACCAATCAGCAGATAAACAGGAGCAGCTACGTAAAATGTGTGGGGGACGTGTTCGTCGTCACGTCCAGCGGGTGTGTGTGGACAGGAGTGTCACGCAGACGCTCCACCTCAAGTCGCTACTGTGCAGACTCTGGCTCCAAAAGTGCAACATGGCAGCGTCTACAAGCGGGATATTTTGGCTTCATTTTTCTACAGTCATTGGCTGGGACCTGACAACAGCGCTACTGAAGGAGGCTTCTCTCTCTCTGACAGCTTGTGTTCTGAAACCTGAGACCTGATACCTGACACCTGATACCCGAGACCTGACACCCGAGACCTGACATCCGAGACCTGACACCTGATACCTGACACCTGATACCTGACAGCTTTTTTCCTGAGACCTGAGGATGTCCTAAAATGTACACCGTACTGGAGATAGACAGATGAATTGGTGCTGCAGTGATCCCGACGCTGTACCAGTCCCTCTTGGTGAAGAGACAGCTGAGTGTAAAATGGTAAATGGCCTGTATTTGTTTAGCGCTTTACATAGTCCCTAAGGACCCCAAAGCACTTTACACTACATTCAGTCATCCACCCATTCACACACACATTCACACACTGCCGATGGCAAGCTACATTGTAGCCACAGCTGCCCTGGGGTGCACTGGCAGAGGCGAGGCTGCCGGCCACTGGCACCACCAGGCCCTCTGACCAGCACCAGTAGGCAATGGGTGAAGTGTCTTGCCCAAGGACACAACAACCAAGACTGACCAAGACTGGTTTGAGCCCTGGCAACCTTCCGATTACAAGGCGAACTGCCAACTCTTGAGCCTCGATGCAAGCAAAGCTCTAAATTTAAAAGTTGGTCTACATCCTTTATTCTCCCATTTGGGTAGTGACTAAAAGAACGAGATTACAGATGCAAGAAGCGGAAATGAGCTTCCTCCAAAGGGTGGCTGGCATTTGACAAGGAGGTCTCCTGGGTGAAGTGTTCTAGGTATGTCCCTGAAATAGTTTCTGTTAATTGATGCAAATGTGTTACTTTTTATTTTTACCCTGGATGTTTTGTCAAATTTCCTTTAAGACAGACTAAACTGCATTATTGTGAGTGGCAGTAGTACTTTTGTAGAAAACGTTTGAAAGTCCGCAGCTCGTTGGTCAGGATCAGGGTCAACATTTTTGCATTGCTTTGAAAAGTATTAAAAATGTTAAAATATGAGGAAAAAACATAACAGTATAAAAAAATATATTTTATAGTCATTTTCTGTTATTGGTTTGTTGAATACATAATTTTTTTTCAAAGTCAAAAAAGTGTCCAGGTGAGTAAACATGTTTGCAAACACCATGAAAAATGAGTTGGTAACATTTCAATTACACTGTTTGTTTGTTTTGATTTTTCTTCTCTAAAGAAAAATAAAAACTCTCAGAAATCACAATCACAAATCTTGACAGAAATCTTGTTTCATGATTTCATAATTCATACATGAAACAGTTTAAATATAAAAAAGCAGATTTTTTTTTGGTTTTTTTGTTTTTTTTTATGACATTTGAGTGTTGGAATCATTATATCCACATATGTCAGGAAAATGAAACTTTGCTTAGTTTTAAAACATTGCCAAATTACTGCTCAAAGTTTGACCTGCTCATCAGTTTGATGTCATGGGGGCGTTCCCAGGTTGTTTGTCATCAGCTGATGTTTTCTTTAATGCAGTCATAATGATGATAATTAGCCAGTTGACTTTATCCCTTTGTGTAATAATAATAATAACCTCCACTGAAACTAATTAAAAGTGATCATTAATGGGATCATTAATTATTTAAAGACTGCTCTGTTGACTGGCGGTTAATGACAACACATGCAATACCAGGTAAACAACAGAAGGTTAAAGTTACTGGGGAAAAAATGGTCAACAAAACTTAAATTGAAATTACTTATATTAATGTTAAGATATATTCCTGACTGCTAAATGAGTTTGAAGGTGTGGAGAAATAATGCTTATATGACAGGATCTATTGCAAAATGTAGGTGTGCAATATCTTTCACACCTTGCTATCTTCATATGACCTTTTAATTTGTTTAATTTGCATTCATGGACCCTGATCATTTGTGAAGTACAAAAGTTAGTTACATTAAACTTCCAGTGCAGAAAAGTAAATAAGTGGTATTTAAAAATGCAGTCAAACATTTTTTATACCCACCCCAAGAGCTTTAATCAAAGAGAATCTTTTTCTTTTTGTTCACCATAACTTTTTTAATCTAGCTTTCAGCATCGTAGCATTATATTATGATATGTCATAGTTTCAATAAGAAAAATTCGCTAATTTAACATCTCTGTGCAGAAGAACAATCATTCATAACCTGATTTTATCTGATTTCTGAAAAGTCACTTGAGAAAAATTCAGAAACTGCATTTTGGCAAAACTTTAAATGGTCATATCACCATTTGGGATAGGTGGCTGGTCAAAGCAAAAGGTATCCTTATTAGTTTCCTTTTTTTTATTCCAGGTCCATGTTTTAGGCATGAGTATATGTCAAAATAATTTTTGAATCATCAAATTTCGCTGAATTTATCATTAGAAGCCACTGAAATCAAGCCAAAGAAGCTCCTAACCATACATGGAGTGCTTCATCCCAAATCCAGCACCTTGAGACAGTACAAAGCAGAAGGAAGGAGGGCAAGGACTAGTGAGATTCAGAACCACCATCCACGATAAAACAACAAAGATCCATTAGTACATCAGGAAGATAGTTACAACTGATCATGTGCTTAGTGAATACGTTAGGCAGCAGAAACCTGAGCAAGAAGAGAAACCATCATGGAAGGATGGGCCCCTGCATGACAGATAGAAGAAGTGAGGAATATATTATTGATATATATTATACATAATATAATGTTGAGAAATCCTACCTGAAAGACAGCACAGAGGCATTAATCATGGCAGCACAGGAACAAGGTCTAAGCACAAGATCTAAAGAGGCCGGGGTCTGCTATACCAGGCAAGAAGCCAGGTGCAGGCTCTGCAAAGATGCCTCTGAGATAGTCCAGCACATAACAGCTGCAAGATGTTAGCATCCAGGCCATACATGGAATGCCATGACCAAGTGGCTGGTATATACAGGAACACCTGTGTTAAGTATGGTCTGGAAGTCCCGAGGACAACATCAGGAAGATGCGAAGCTTGAGAAATACCAAGCACTGAGAGAGGACCTTGAGAAGATGTGGAAGGTGAAGGCAACAGTAGTCTCCATGGTAACGGAGCAATGACCCTCAAATAGGCTTCAGCAGATGCCAGCAATGCCATTCAAAATCTCTGCCCAGAAGAGAACAGTCCTAGGAACAACACAGATAAACATGCAGAACCCTCAAGCTCCCGGGCCTCTGAAAAATGACCTGAACTAAAAGGATAAAGACTATTAACAAATATTAAGACATTCTTGTGATTCTTCAGTATGTTGGAACAGTGAAATTTGCAAGAGCTATCTAAGAGCATGGCTTTGCACAACACTCACTTTGTTATTTACAATCTACAATTAAAAATAAAAATAATCCTGCTTTCTATTTTAAAAAAAAGACAATCCAATCCAACTTTATTTATAAAGCACTTTAAAATAGCCAGCAAGTACAGTAAGTAAGTTAAGAACAGCCAAAAAATAAAACACAAATACATAAAATTACATTTGAAACAGCCCTATAAAAAAAAAAAACAACAACATAAAACAACATAGGCAAGGCAAGGCAAGTTTATTTGTATAGCACAATTCAACAACAAGGTGATTCAAAGTGCTTTAGAATCAGAATCAGAATCAGAATGGGGTTTATTGCCAGATGTTGAGGTTTACAACATTAGGAAATTGCTGCGGTGCTTCAGTGCAAACAAGAGACATTAGAAACAAGAACAAATAAAACAAGAACAAATAAAAAGCATGATTTAAAATTGATTAAAACAAGCAAATAAACTAACTAACTAATTAACAAACAAACAAACAAACAAACAAACAAACAAACAAACAAACAAACAACAGTATATAAAATCAAAACAGATAAAATCAGAACAGTAGATAAAATCAGTAGTTAAATGTAAGTTTTGAAATTTAAGCTTAAAGTGTGG
>NW_005187615.1:1035160-1038317 GCF_000239375.1 Pundamilia nyererei | reverse complement strand
CACTTTTCAACAGATTTTCAGACCTTATTTCGCTGCTTTTAGATGGATGGTTGTCCGATATAGATCCAGGGTCCTTTGATAGTGGAGCAAATAGAATAAAATAATAAAAAATAAACTAAAAAACAACATCTCACAAGGTGTCAAAGGCCAGCATCTCACTAAAATCAGCATCATCAGCTCACTACAACCAACTAAAAAAAACAACAACAACAACATCTTACATGGTGTCAAAGGCCATGGTGAAGAGATGGGTTTTCAGAAGTGATTTAAACACAGGCAGAGAAGACGCGTATCTAATCTATAAAGGCAGATCATTCCACAGTTTTGGAGCTGCTACAGTAAAAGCACGATCTCTTCTAAGTTTACGCTCAGTCCTGGGTACATTCAGGAAACAGATGGCCAGCTGACCTGAGAGAGCAGGTGGGTGTATAAGGCTGTAGCAGGTCAGAGAGATAAGATGAGGCAAGGCCATGGAGGGCTTTAAAAGCAAAGAATTTTAAAATGAATCCTAAAAGGAATGGGCAGCTAGTGAAGTGAAGCTTCACAGGGGAAATGTGCTCAAACGTTCGAGTGCCAGTTAAAAGACGGGCCACAGCATTTTGCACCCTCTGTAGATAAGCAATGTATGACGCACTGATCCCTATATAAAGTGCATTATAGTAATCCAGCCGAGTGCTAACAATGGCGTGGATAACTTTCTCAAAGTGCTGCTTTCAAATAATTGGCTTTATTTTAACCAACTGCCTGAGCTGAAAGAAGCTTGATTTTACGATTGCCTTAATCTGACTATGAAGCTTCAGTTCAGAATCCACTTTGACCCCCAGGTTTGTGACAGTTGGCTTATTATATTGGGCCAAAGAATCTAAATACACATTGGGGGAGTCAGTGGGACTACCAAAAACCATCACCTCAGTCATTTTGTCAATGAATTTTAAAAAGATAAGAGACATCCAAGCCTTAATGTCATCAAATCACTGAAGTAATGGCTTTATGGAATAAGTGCCTTTTTTCTTTAGATGGACATAGATCTGACAGTCATCAGCATAAACGTGAAATGCAATGCTGTGTTTTCTCAGTATAAAACTAAGAGGGAGCAGATACAAAGAAAAGAGGAGGGTGCCTAGAACTGAGCCCTGTGGGACACCACAAAAGAGATGAGCGGGGGACGACACATGGTCACAGAGACTGACACAAAAAGTTTGCTCTGCCAAGTAGGACCTGAACCACTCCAGTGCTGACCTTAATGCTGTTCCCACTGTTCCAAACTAGAGAGTAAAATGGCATGATCCAGTGTATCAAACGCAGCTGTCAAACCTAAAAGCACAAGAACAACACAGTGGCCAGCGTCAGTAGCTAAAAATATGTCATTAAAAACTTTTAAAAGGGCTGATTCAGTGATATGTAAGGATTTAAAACCAGATTGGAAAACCTCTAAAACATTTTGCTTTTCCAGAAAGGTCATTAATTGGCTGTGAATTATCTTTTCAAGAATTTTCTAAAGAAAAGGTAGTTTGGAGATAGGCCTGTAATTTGCAAGAACCTAGGATCAAGAGCAGGTTTTTTAGTCAGGGGTTTGACAACAGCATGTTTAAAATCTTTAGGGACTACACCTGACAACAAACTGTGGTTTACCAGCTCAAGAACCAGCTGTTGGTAACACCTCTTTTAAGAGTCGAGGAGGGACAGCATCATTTGGAGACCCCGCAGGCTTCAAATGACTCTCCTTTAAAGAGGACAGAGGCCATGTCCACACTAACGCATCGTTTTCTCTCTGTTTTGGTCTCCCGTCCACACTGAGACGGCATTTTCCTCAAGGAAAAATGTAGCATTTTGAAAATGCTCTCGAAAACGCATACATTTAAAACGGAGCTGTCCCGTCACAGTGTGGACACTCGAAAACGCAAACTTTCTAAAACAATGACGCATTTTAGTCATGTGATGCAGTCACGTGACCAATTAAACAAAGATAGCGAAGGGCATTACAGCAGTTGTTTTGATTGCTCTCGATTTTGACAGCGCTAAAAAGATTAATATCAGTTTGTACATGCTCCAGATGGCTTTTCTTCAAATTCTTTAATTCTCACTCGCTTTTGCGCATGCGCAGGACTGGAACGTAAGCGTTTTGGGCCGTTTCAATGTGGACGCATGTGTGGACACGGAGCGTTTTCAGACGAAAAACACAGTTTTCAAATCTATCCGGGCTAGTGTGGACATAGTCAGAGTCACCAGCTCAAACCTGTCAAAGACAGCAGAGCAGGAAGCAGAGACTGTGGGGTCATGAGCAGAAGGAGAGATTTGAGCCCTGGTGGAGGAGACCTTCTCAATAAAAAAGTGTAAAAAGATTTTCACAGGCAACAGGCAAGGGCTCGATACAGTCAGTATGTGGTGCACTAAGAACAGAGTTAATGGTCTGTTATTAAAACATGCGAGTTGTGACATTTTGACAGATTAATGTCAGAGAAGTGTTTACTTTTGGTACCTTTTACACTTTTTTGATACTGACTCCAACAGTCCTTTAGCATCTCTAATGACACTTGTAGTTTGTCCTTTCTCCATATGCGCTCAGCTCACGGCACTCGCGTCTGACAGCTCGGGTCATGTTGTTCAGCCAGGGCTCAGATTTAGTTTTAGGCAGCCTGGTTTTTAATGGAGCCACAGTGTCCAAAGCAGTCCCGCAGGTGGAATAAAACCAAGAGCTCAGTTCCTCAGTCTGGGTGCATAAAAACTCCAGGATTTTATAGCTCTGGTTAAAAACTCATGAAAACTGCTCAGCAGTGGAGGAGTTAAAAATGTGTCAGTGCTGAGCAGCAGTACGACGTTTAACTGAGGTACAGGCAAGAGGAACTACAAACACCACACTACTATGGTCAGAAAACACAGGATCACAAATCTCTATGTTAAAAACAGAAAAACCATGAGATAAAACAAGATCCAGTGTGTCCACGTTCATGTGTGGGACCGGTCACACATGGCACCAAATTACAGTTTTTCTCAGTCGCTTTGGTGCGTTTCTCAGATCAGAATTGAAATTCTCATAACTATTAGTTCAACCTCCACAACACTCAGTCATTTGTGCACATCATAGTAGCAATTTCTCCTCTCTCTGAACAAACTGCAAATGATTTTGGACATGAATCAGTTGCTTCCATACATTTCC
>NW_005187615.1:1018021-1033761 GCF_000239375.1 Pundamilia nyererei | reverse complement strand
GGGGGTGTGTGTAAAGAATCAGTCTTTCAATAGAAAGGCCTTTCAATAGAACAAAGATATTTTCTTTTCTTTTCTTCTTTAAATCAAAATCTATAAAAGGGCAGGGACAGGGTTTAAGCAGACCTGATCATACAGAACTGAATATTTGGAGCACTTGACACATAGGAATATGATATTTCCATGAATACCTGCGTCTAAGGAGTAATATTAAGAGTAAACGTCATGAGTATTATATATATTAAACTCCTAGAAGAACAAGTCTCTTTGTATTTTTTGATTTTACTGAAGAATTTCCATATCCAACAGTCATACATCCTAACATCATATCTTCATCATCATATATTCATTTTTATTATTAGTTTTTATACTGTGGCAACCCCAATGCAATAACAGCCTAATGTTACGCAAAGTGTAAGATAATAAAGATATAAATTTAAAAAATGCATAAATATGCTCCCAGTGCTTTGTTGCACCCTTGTAGTTTGGATCCTGCTGGCATAGTTCGCATGAGTGAGTACAGAAATGATTTGTATTCTCACAGCAGTAAGTAGTCTAGTCATTATACTGATAGAAAATGTTTTCCGTTTTATTAGATGTCATTTAAAAAGAACAGCGTTAGAAAAGGTTAAATGGATATAGAAATGCACCCTGTATTGTATGTCCCTCCTCGGCTTCCGTTTGAGCCCTTTGCTCGATGTGTTGTAATTGCGGCCGATCAATATGGCCGCGCTTAGGAAGGGAGCAGTGTATCTCCGTTTCGTCAGGTAAGGCATTATGGTTGAATAAACATACGTACTGATTTTGTCATCAGGTCGATTTATCCTAGGCTGAACTGACTTTTGAAAAGAAAATCCTTTAGTGTAGGAAAAAGATTTTTTTTGTTTGATATCGCGGTTAACAATGGCAACGGGAAGTTATGAGTCTTAAAGTCATAACTCAGCTACGCTTAAATGAGCGTTGTTTTTGTGACTCAATAAAAATGTTCAAAATTACATTCATTTGCAAACCAGCTTCACTTTTGTTTTAATGTTTTATTTGGTTTTTGTTTGTTTGTTTTTCCCTCGTTGGGCTTTTTGAGCTTTGGTACCTGATCGACTGGTAAAAACGTCATGGATTTCACGGGAATTCGCAGCCTGAAACTGAAAGTATTTTTTGTTTTTGTTTTATCAGGAGTTCCGGTAGTGTCCTGTTGAGCAGCAGAAAGCCTGCAGTTAGTAAACTGGGAAAATGGAGAAATATTCTATACACAGGTGTAGCGTCGTTAGCTGTGGGCGGTGGGCTGTGTGCTGTACCTTTCAAACAGGTGAGTCGGCCTCCCTGCCCCAGCAGTTGTTACAAACTTCACAGCAGTATATATCCGCTACCTGACCTACTTTACATGTTTATGTTCTGTGTCTTTGCTGCAGGTTGAACCCCTTTCTCATGACTCCCTAATCAAAAGAGCAGCCTCTCTGGCGACCGACAGCTCAAGCACTTTTCTCTCTCAGACCAGTCTAGCACTAATAGATGCCATCACAGAGTACGCCAAAGTAAGTCTGGCTCTTATGGGAAACTTTCTGTCCAATTAGTAAAATCTAGTCCAAGTTCATGTTTATTGTAGCATTTTTACCATCACAGTTGATGGGAATTTATCTCGATGGGCTCACATATACTGCAAGAAACATCCAACAACACACAACTCTGCACAACATGGTATAAAAATACAAGTTCATGCTATAGATCACCCCATAAAAAACTCCACTGGATCAGTTTTCTTTAAAATGGCTTTAGTGGAACAACAGTCCACAGTGCAAGAGGATCATTTATTATACAGCTTAATATATAACTTAAAAAATGTTCTTTCAAAAATTAGTTTTTCAGCATTTGGGGGGAGTTAGTTTCTTTTTTGTCACATCCCCATGAAAAAATTGTTCACACAGCACACTTGTTTTTATTTATTATAAAAACAACACAGTGTCCCTGTAAATAAATGTCAGTAAACGACCTGTGGATCATGTGTCATGTCTGGAACAATTGTCTGGCTATTTTGAACCATGTTTCAGACCAGTGTACAGAATATCATGTAAGGCCAGTATCAAGTTTCCCATTCCCAGTGAGTACACATCATGCCTGTTCAAAAATCTGCTTATTAGCTTGATAAATAAAGGTTTATAAAATCATGAGTTTGCAGACTGCAGTGCTTATCCTGCTCAGTGCAACACATTAAACTGCATGTGAAAATGCCTCCAAATATCACTTTGTTCCAACACTTTCATGCTCTCAGATTGCATCATAAATCTAGCAACTGTTTAATCTTGCAGTTAAAACCATTAAAATAAAGTTTCATTTGTTTGAACATGTGCAGTGGAGAAATGGACAACAGTAAATGGTGACTATGGAGCTGTTTAGGGATGAAGTGAAGAAAAAGACAGGGAAATTGTTGGTGTGACTTAAGATAATGTAAAGGATAAGGTGAAGTGGGGATAGATGTTCTGCTGTGGTGACCCCTGAAGTGTTCCTACTGTTTCCAAAGTACTACTAAGTTGTTCTTTAATAAGCTCCTTGTCCTTATTCCAGGCTGTGCACACACTCATTGCCCTACAAAAACGATATCTGGATTCACTGGGAAAACTGACCCCAGCAGAGGAGGATTCAGTCTGGCAGGTGATCATTGGCCAGCGTGCAAAGGTCAGTCTTCATTGCTCTCTTCGGTTAGAAGTATTTAAAGAAAAACATCTCGTTTTGGGGTTTTTTTGTCATTCTTTGTAAATGTAACCACAGATTTACAAACAGGTTGCTGTAGATCTGTTTGGGTCTTATTCTGATTTTGTCCTGACAGGTTAATGACAGACAGGAAGACTGCAAGCATTTCGAGTCAACCTGGTTCAGTGCAATGAAGCTCTGTGAAGCAGCAGCTGAGGCTGCATACACATCAGGTGTGTTGTTTTAAAAAAAAAAAAAAACGAGCTATTTGGCCTGTGTGGTACAACAGTCAGGTTGTAGTGTTGAGGCAAGTTCTCCTAGGGTTCATCTTTTTGAAGCTTTCTATATTGCCATTTGTGGTGGTTTCTATTCAGGTGCTGACAGTGTTGCACCTTGATCGGTGTATGGATCATTTGCTGTCACTCTGCAGACGGACAGGTTTTTGCATTTAAACAGAATGGAGATGATGGACAAGGAAGGCTGCCTAATGACTTTAGCTAATGTCTGAACTGGATAGGGTTGTTGTGTGAGTCTTTGAACACTGTTTGCATTTGTTTTTTTCCAGGGGCTGAGCATGCGTCTGTAACTGCAAGGACGAACATTCAGTTGGCCCAGGCGCAAGTGGAGGAGGCACGAAAACTCTCACTAGATGCAGATAAGAAGTTGGCCGAGACTAAAGTAATGGAGGTTCAAAGGATGGCACAGTATGCCGCCTCCTTAGAGAATAATGAGGAGGAAGAGGTGCCTGAGGCTTATCTAAGAGAGGACTGAAACAAACAGCCACGAGTATCAGAAAACAATAACTTCTCATTATTCTAACACTGTCTTCTTTTATGATGTGTAATATATTTGGTTTGGTCAAACTGATGTGCTTACATCAACAACATCAACAAAAGGGTATCTATAATTCAGAGCTTCTTGGGAGAGTGTTTCTTTAATGGGGTTTTTTTTTTTTTGGGTTACCAACAGTGAACAAACACAAATCATTTGTATTATGTCAAGATTTATTGCAATAAATACAAACATCCTGTGTAAACAAAATGCAAACTGTTTTTCGTGTTGTTGTTATGGTGTTGATCCACAGAAAATGCGTTTTTAATTTCTGCTAAAATTGGACAGGAGACCGTGTGTCCACTTTACATTGTTGCCAAACTCAATTGTTAGTGTTTCAAATGAGATGCACGAGTGCCAACTATGCGAACAAAATATCCCCTGTGGTCATTGTGAAAATGTTCTGTTTTCTAAAATGACCAGAAGACACTTTGTAAACACAGTAAGTTTGCCCAGATGACTGACTGTCAAGCACCTTCTTTGCGCATTACAATAATTCTTGCATGTTTTGTTTTGTTGTTGCAGTTGAAATGTCTACAGATTCCCACCCGTATGTCCCTCTGAAGAAGTCTTTTAAAAACGGCGTTAGCTTGCTTGTTATTTGTATCTCTCGTTTTCACTCAGCAGCTTTACCTTCACTGCTAATTACCCATGTCCTGATTGAGTTCAATAGAGCTTTTAGGCAGGTTTCAAAACCCCTCCTTTGCTTTCCTGTCGTCACTTCATCCACAGCAGCAGTCTTTCCACACCGCCACTGAACAGGAAAAAAGTGAAGACTCAACCTCTGGAAAAACATTAAAAATGTATGAATTATGATGCTTTAAGGAAAAATTTAAAACATGGAAAACAAGAGTTATTCATAATTGGATATAATGTCTTTGTTCCCAGGAAAGTGAAAAATGTGATGAAGCAGAGAAATTTGTCTTAGTTTATTTATGCTTATTCCAGCAGATGGCGATCTAAGTCCACTCCACTACACATCTTTGCCCTCTGCTTCAGTGGGATGCATTGCATTTACATTTTCATATCATGCCACATGTATTTTATATATGCAAAATGCAACTCATATTTTACTCCAGCACATGCAGCCGGTATTGATTTGTTTTGAATTAATAGTTGTGATTAAACAGGAGCCCCAGATTGTACTGCATACCTACATTTACATATGGCATTTTGTCCCTGAACTGGTGTCTGCACATAAAGTACAGTGAGACTCTATGAATTTTAATTAGTTTGAATTCCAAACACTGTAATTTATTTCTTCAGTTGTTACTTTTATGCATCTCTTAAGAGTTGATTGAATACTGAGTAATTTTAAATAACATTTTAAAGATGTGCACAGTTACCGGCCTTATCCATAGTATGTCCTCTGTAGCAGGTACTCTATCTTAATTTCACATGTACTTTCTTAAGGTCGGTGTGTACTACAGAGGTCATTTCATGCAGAGCTCATTATGGGAAAGACCTGTGTGGAGGTGCAAGCACAAGTGTGTAGCGTCAGCAGTGAGGTGACCTCTCCTCGTTGTAGATGGTCAAACCTTGGCAGGGGATGGGACCGAAAGTGTGGCTACAATGGGGGAGGAATGGGTGGGAGGTTTTGAGGTGTGCAAGGGCCAGCTGACCAGTGCGACTAGTAAGGAATGTTGTGTTTAACAAAGGCTGTTTTCACAGACTGTAAAACCAAATTTCCCAGACAGCCTGTGTGGATGTGCAGCCACTGGTCACAGGGGAGGTGGTGCCAGTGCAGCATTGCTTGCCTGGAAGAAAATGTAATAACACTTAGTGAAAAGTATTTTTGCTGCATAAAACCTCAATGAGGTAACCACAATTACAAAGGTCATGGGTCATAAATGCTCATAAACTATTTAATGCTACTGAGGGGGGTTTAAGTATTTATGCAGCAATATGCATTTATGCCAGTGGTGTGGAATAAGCCTTGCTGAAGCAGTTTTTGCCCAAATTGTTGATATAATTAACACATTAAGAGTTGGATAATCGAAAATAAGATGTGAATTATCATCTCATAAAGACAAGAGGTTGCCTGCTGCACTAACTCTATCGTTTCAATGCAAAGTGCCCCAGGAGGGGAGATTGATTAGTGAAAAGGCCATCACTTTCACCTGGGGATTTATAGCTCTTTGAGGATATAAATAAACCACCAGAGGGTATGAAGGTAGGGGGTACAGTGTGGTGACACATCCCGGGTCATGCTTTAATCACTGTAAAGCTGAGCTATAGCACTGAGAGGGAGTGAGTTCAGTTCTGCAGGAGATGGAGGTTCCCTGCAGAGTTCACATTGCCCTGATGAGGACTCGGAGCTAATAGAGTCTATAAAGACATCACTGCAGAATGAAACTGGCTCAACGCGAGGGAGGCACATCGAAACAAGCATTTTTGCTTATCTTCAGTGAATAAATATGATGTTCGCCTAAAATTGCTGAGCGAGCAAGTTTATCAGCTCAAGCTTCAGTGCGTGATAATAACACAGTGCTGCACACAGCGTCGGATTCCTGAATGTGTAAAAGCTGTAATTATCTCAAAGAAAAGAACAATGCAAGAGTGTTTCATTACCACTTTGTTTTAGGACAGAGTAGTCGAAGTGTGTCTGCATTCACGCTGATGAGTGCACACTTTTTTTCCCCCAGCACTGTACCTGCATGTGATTGCTTTGTCCTTCAGTGACTGATCTCCTGGGGTTTATATTAACTTTCACATTCACTTCCTTGTTTCCACTACAGTTTTAGGATAGTTCAGCATATCTGTGACTGAGTTAACATTAATAAGCTGATTTTAAAAAAATAAAACCTTTGTGTGCACTGTGTGCACTGAGGCTTGGTTAATGGTACAGCAATGTTAGCATTTCTGGTGTGTGAGGGTGTGTGTAGGGGTTATTGTCAGTTTCCTTTTTTACGTGCTAAAGGACTGAGGGAGAATGGCTCATGATGCGTATTTTGTGTATTTTACTGTAATTAAGGAGGTTAGAAGGGGCATAAAGTGATTGACTGGACTTGCTAAAGTGAAAGCAGCACTTATATCATCTTACAATCTCCTCAACACCTGCTTATGAAAATGTGATGTAAAATAGATTGGGTTTGGTCATTAGAGGGACTGAAGGGTAACCAGTAGGTTGCTGTTTTTAATCCCCACAAAACCCGTGAACCCACTAAAAGCATCTTTAGTATATTCTTAAGCAACTTGATGAACCTTTGCCTGTTCAGTTGCTGCACTGAAGACGATAATCATGATTAAAAAGCAAATGGTTATTTGTGCTATAAATAGTTCTGTTCACATTTAATGTCTGTTTGCACAAGTGAGACCTTAAAACAAGGAAATTCCTCACTCGCTCCACAAAAAAGAAGAAGAAAAAAACAAACAAATAAACAAACAAAACTTCATTATATGTGAGGTTTTAGTACTTCTTTCTTATAAAACTGTTTATGATCCTTATCAGATAGGTTTATATTAACTTAGGGGTGAAATCAATATCTTTTTTTGAGCCTAGTCATAGTCAAAATTTGATCCTTTCTGACTACAAAAGTCCTTTCAGCTGTATCAAGGCAGTCTTATGAAACTGTGCCTCTTAATAAATGTAGTACTATTTCATCAATCTTGCGTATGAAAATGTTTTCGACTCCCTCTTGCTAATCCTGCTGTCCCTACAATAACAACAACAATGACTGCTATTGCTAAGGTTGTAATATTTCATGTGAAAATAATTAAGCAGTTTAGATGTTTCTACTTTTTTTTCATCACCCGGGAGGTTTTTGATCGGTCCCATATTTTACAGCCCAAACATACAGCAACAGATGGTTTATATGGCCCCACGGAGACCCGATTTCAAATCATGCAGTCAGTCTGGGATTGCGTGAACAGGCAGACGATACCAAGACAGCCTAAATCCACTGAAGCACTATGGCAAGTTATCCAAGATGTTTAGACAACCTCATTTTCTTTGACAGGAAGAACTGACACTGTTTAAAAGATAAAGAGTGCTTATACCAAAAAGTTCTACTTTTAGCCGCTTTTTAAATTAAATTAAAAACAAGAATCACTTATTTCTGAAAGCATCCTTTCTTTGCTGTAAAACTAGACTAAGTCGTCTATTTTATGACTGGATAAAGTCACTTCAGTTTGGCAGTTAGCCTATTGCATACTTGAACTATACTGTGACATCTAAAAAAGCTCAAAGCTATCTGAAACGTCAGTTTGGGGCAAGTTTTCCCAACACAATCAATACAAGCAAGCCACGATAGATTTTTTTTTTTCTTAAGACTGGGTTGTCTACTAAGAGTCAGTGCTTACATTGTAGTATCTGCTCTAGGCTTTGAAGCCCCCTGACATATACCAATGAAATTATAATGAGAAAATCTACTACAACAACAACAACTACTACTACTACTACTACTACTACTAATAATAATAATAATAATAATAATAACAATGAGAAGAAGAAGACAAAGAAATGAGCGAAAATAAGAATAAATAACTAAATGCATTTGATATATACATTTAAATTTTTTTCTTAACAATCAAACATCGACAACTGGCTCCACACGAGAAACTAACTGAAATTAAACGTAATAAAATAACAATTAAACATAATTTAGAGTGCTGATCGTGATAGCCCTGCTATCTATATTTATGTTGCCCGAATCTATATATAAAGTACCAAAAAAAAATCCCACAAGAAAACCAACAAACAAAAAGACAAACGGCTCAATGACAAGCATTTCAGAACTGCGCTAAAAGTGTATACACACGGAGACGAGTGGGTCAGCGCGCGTGCGTTCTTAAGTTTCATGTGTGTGTGTGTGTGTGTGTGTGTGTTTTTTTTTGTTTTGTTTTTTTGTTGACTTGCAGAATGGTACAGCCCACGCGGTTCTGTAGCTATGGAGAGAGGCTCCCCAGGAGCACGAGCCAGAGAGAGAGAGAGAGAGAGTGAGAGCAGGGACGAGCGAGGAGCTAGGAGAACGGATCCGGGAGTGCCGAGGCGCACAGACACACAGGAATCATGGAGAAAAGATTACCGCTCAGGAGGACTTTGCCATCTAACGGACTGCGACTTTTAATATCCCTCCTCACCGTATACGGACTTACCGGTGAGTTAACGGTTTCTGTATCATCCCTCCCATAATACTTTTGAGGCCATTGAAAGAAGTTGTTGCAGTAGGATTGCTCGGAGAGGGTCCTCACGGATACAGTCCACTACCCAAACCGGCTGGCTAGTTTTTGTTGTTTTGTGGTGGGCTCGTCCTGCTGCATTTAAGCTAAGCTTAAGCAGGCTAGTTGTTGCCTGTGGACAGTTATCTTTACGTTAACACTGATGGGAAAGTAGCTGCTGCGTCAGTTGACCGTTAGCTAAAACTCACTCTCCTCCCCCCCATTTGAATTCAACTCCGTTAACATCAGTTCACTTCTTTACATCGGAGCGACTGTTACACACAAGCTAACTGTGTTAAGATTTTCAGCTTATTCCAGGAGACATAACTCAGACACGGCACTGATTGGTGTTATGGTGATAATGGGCAGACCTTCAAGCTGAGGTTACTTACAGCATGTCACATCATGACTTGGCTAACATCATTCAGGGCGTTTGGGGGATTTACCGGCTAGTTTGTCTCCCACCCACATGGTTACAAACTGAGGAGAAGCAGTGATTAGAGGTGCACAGAAATAGACAAGAAATGGAACAATCCGGGTGTCACGTATGGCTAGGGAAAAAAAGAGGCTCCTTTGTGAAAAGTTTGCCAAGTGGTTGGTTACAGATGGATTGTAGGTTATGTGATACACGACAGAAGGAGAGTCAGTGCAGAGTCTTCAGCTTTGGGGTAAGGGGTGGCAGGGGAAATGAAGACATATTTGAGTGCATGCACTGCAGTCGCAGAGTCTGTAGAAGTATTGACCTGCAGTTGGGCTGCATGCCAGCTGAAGCACCTTCCAGCCCCCTCACTGTCCCGAGGAGAGCAGCTGGAGAGCTTTGCTGTGTCTCAGACACAAACACAGATGGATGCTTAAGTAAATACTACCCAGAAATACACCAGTGTTCTTTTCTTTTCTGAATCCAAGAGCAATACACGAAAGAACAACTTTTACTGTATTGCTCATTGTAATGTGTAACATAGTGTTGGGCGGTATGGAAAAAAACCAACTGCATGATGGTATTTTTTTAAGATTCTGGATGGTTCATAATAGATCTATTATTATTACTATTAACTTTTTCATGGCCATCTGTAAGGTTTATACAAAAAAAAAAACACTTCTCTTTTAAACCATTTAAAAGAAAAAAACCAATCAAAATAATAAGTAAACCACACTTAGACTCTTATCAGTAGTGCTCATGTGTTCAGTAGACTCGGTTCTTAATAGACTGCTTGTTCTGCTTTTAGGTTAGATGTCAAACTGGCTCCTTAGCATTAATATTTCCACAGCAGAGCTGGTTCTGAAAAAGCCTTGACTAACCTCATATCGTTGCCCTACCTGATTCCCTTTTGCTGTGTGCGAGTAGAGTTCCCTTAGACTTGCCTCCAGTGAAAGTCCAGCACAGAGACAGCATGACACAAAGCGAGTCTCATTTCTTTACAATTGAAAAATCAACAATCGACAAACCCAGCTCCTCTCTGGGTCTCAAGTCATTTGGGTTCATCCCCAGTCTTGTTTTTTTCATCCCCCATATGGCTTCACTGTTCTTGAATGTAATGAGGGAAGCCCACCCTTACTTCCCTAGCTGTTGACACATTGTTATGATGTGTTCAAACCATATGCCAACAGAAGTTTTCATGCGGTGTGATTACATACAGAGTGAGGCGAATTGACAGAACGTTGCGCTACAGGAGTTGGGATGAAGCTGTTTGCTCAACTTGTGACACACAAAAAAATCCACTTCACTCTACGATAGAGGCAAAAAATAAAGAACAAAGCTCGGAGAAAAGCGAGTGAAATCATAGTAAGGCAAGGCAAGTTTATTTATATAGCGCAATTCAGCAACAAGGTGATTCAAGTAAGGTCTCAAAATACGTGATCCAACTATTGTGTTTATTTTGTCTCTGCCCTCTTTTAAGGGCAAATATTTGTTTGTTTCTAACTTGACTATGTTCATAAGACTAATGCAAG
This sequence comes from Pundamilia nyererei, assembly GCF_000239375.1. Taxonomy (NCBI): domain Eukaryota; kingdom Metazoa; phylum Chordata; class Actinopteri; order Cichliformes; family Cichlidae; genus Pundamilia; species Pundamilia nyererei. The sequence continues at coordinate 1,023,138 of NW_005187615.1, read as the reverse complement.
GTCAAACTTTGTGATTTATGTCACAACACTGTGATATTTCTTGGCACCTTTCTGTTTTAGTCATGTAAATGTACTGTTATTAATGCTTTAAGTGGTTTTATCATTAATTATTCCGTACCATGATTTTTTTTTCCCACAGGTTGTGGATTGTTAATATTGTGTATGATTGGAACTGAGTTAATATGGGTATCATCTCAGTACACTCTTCTGCGCTCCTAGTGGCAATATAGTGCATGTAAACCACTTGGAAAACCTGAGCGAGCATTTCGCCTGTTCACCATTATTTTCAAAATTCAAACATGCATGAAATTAAGCTCAGGATGCTGCCCAGCACAAGTGTGGCTCCCAATATAACAGTAACTAATGGCCTTTTAAAAGCTGTGCTTTTTGCCTAGACACTTAGAATTACTATTGATTTATCTCTAATTATATTCTTGCTTAAATGCTTGATCCAAACAATATGTGTTACAGTTTTCCAGAGCTTAAGCTGATGTACAGAGATGCCATGTTTTGTCAGATCTGTAATTAAAGAGCAGATATTTTTGCTTTAAAACCCTAGAAGACTGAGCAAAAACTCTCCGAGAAGCCATGTCTTGTCTTAAATTGTATAATATCTGCTCTTATAGTAAACTGATTAATCGGTTGAGCACTTGTCTTTTGCGCCTGTCCTCCTGCTACAGTCAGTTTCATTTCAGTTGCTTTCAACAAATGTTTTTAAAGAAGCCTCTTCGTGCCTTTCTTTTTGTGTCTGTTCCCACAAAACACTGGTTCATAAATCAGCACAGCAAACCGATAAACAATGCAATGTTGCAATCTAAGCTGATTAGCCTCAAAGGCGTGTTCAAGTGTGTTTGTTGATTTTCCAGTCCAACATGGTACCTCTACAGCCAGATTTTCTTAGCATGAACACATACGATAACCTAGCCAGCATTTTTAGTTTTAGGGGGGTTTTTTTTCGGTTTTGTGTTTGGATAAAAATGTGTACAGGTTTTTGACTCGTAAAAACATTGTTAGCAGCCATGTGGTCCTAGGGGACATTGTGATGTAAACACTTTTGAAGTTAGTTTTCTTCACTTCGCTTTAGAGTGTGGACAGGATTTTTGAGGAGGGGATTTGTTAAAAGGCGTGGCCACTGGCTGTGAGGACTGTAATTGAAGACCATAGTTTTGTGGTTCCTTCTCTTGGGGCCACATGATTCACAATCTAAATAAATAATGTAGTAATGGAGCCACCCCAAATTACAGACTCAGAAATAGATTTGAAAAAGCAGTGCAGCGACTGAGCAGATTTGGTCCTTAAGCTTAATATGATTCTGGACTCATTAATTGACAGCATGATGTAGCCAAGAAAGTTACTTTGTCATTAGGAATATAATTAAAACAACCGTGGCTTTGCCACCACATGGTATAGGGCAGATCAGGTCAAGACCCTTTTGTTGGGGGAGGAGATTGGATAACTTAATATAAAGTTACATCCCAGTCTTACTGGCTTTTCTGAGCAATTACAGCGTTAATACCTTGGATCGAGTGATTTAACTTTTTCAGGACTGATTACAGACATTAGTAATTATAGGATAACCAATATTTTAATATATTTTTTTAAAAATAGCATGTTGTCATGTTTTTATTCTGCTATTTTAATGCTTATTTTTTTATGTTTTAAGTATTAGCTGTTATGGTGTTTTAGTGTCTGTTTAAGCCTTATGCACTATTGGGGTTAGCACTGTTGCCTCACAGCAAGAAGGTCCTTGGTTTAAATCCACCATCTGGCCAAGGCCTTTCTATACGGGTACACCGACTGCAGATGTTTACCTGTCTCTCTGTGTTAGCCCTGCGACAGACTGGTGACTTGTCGATGGTGTACTCTGCCTCTCACCCTGTGGCAGCTGGGATAAGCTCCAGCTACCCTAAATTGGATAAGCAGTAGAAAACTGATGGATGAATATTCAGTGTAGTCTGAAGCTGCCTGCTAACTTAACCACTAGCATAACCCTTTGCCCTTTTGCTGTTTTAGTGTAGCTTTCGCCACTGTAATCCTTTTTCCTTATCTATTCCCAATATGTCTTGGTTTTCTTCAGTTTTGACAGCATTGTCTTACTTTCACCCCTCCAGCTGGCCTGATAGCAAGCCTGCTATCCTTGCCTTCATTGGATGTCACTGCAAAATATTGCATTTGATCATTAATGCATCTGGGAAACTGTGCATGCTTGTCATGGTTGTGTGGTCGTACAGCAGAAAGAATTGCAGCATTTATTGCAAGGTCAGCTATATCTGCGATATGCAGTCCAAACCACAGCTCCACTACGGGAGCTGCTTCAGACTGTGTTCTGCTCTGTGCTCAGTGGTGATAGGCTTTTGTCCATAGCATTTAAACAATCAGAACATTATGTGGGTAGGACCCTATATCACAGAAAGTCATACAGAGAGAGGCAGTTTTGTATTGTGACAAATCAGCATGCAAAAACACAGAATAATGACCCCAATAATCAGCCTATCCATAGCTAATGCTTAAAAAAAACACCCTTTGTCATGATAAATTTTGCACCACTCACTTGATGCTTCTGCATATTTCAGCTAGTCTCTTCCAAACAGTGATAGTGATAATTTAGCATGACCTATTGATTTATTTGTCAGCAGATTCAACCATTTCTCTTCATTGCTGATGTTAATTATTCACAGTTGTTATTTGTTATCAGAATTCTGAGCAAGAAAAATGGCTTTGAAAGAGCATTTTAGCATTTGGATTCACATGTGTGGGTCACAGCTGTCACATCCATCTGAGCCTCCTTATTTGATCTCAGTTGAGAAGCAGCTGACTGAACACCCCTAATCACATTAAATGCACACAGGGTTTTCTTTTTGAAGGAAGGCCATCAGCAGATGAGTGTGTGGCTTTGTTGTGTAGGCTGGTGTGTAGGCTGTGTGGGGAGTTCAGGGAGCAGTCTGTGGTCACCGGCTCCTATTGACTCCACCCTTTGCTTCCTCTTCCATGACAGATGTGACTGACTGTCAGAGGCTCTGAATTGCAAGCAGCTTCCTGGTGGTCCTTTAGTGAAAGCTGAGTTGTAAACCGCAGTTTTACCTCTTCAGCAAATTTGTTTGTAATTTAAAGACATCATCGTCAGTGACACTAAAGTTGCTGTTTGTTATACCTTGTAAGTGGGGCATAGAAGATGGCACCACTTTCCATTCATTCCAGTGTGAATAGCTCTCTTTTTGTTTTCTTTCTTCTTGAGTGGGCTAATGCACCAGTACACTTTGGTATTGACTGCAACATTCCACCAATGTGTTCCAAAGCATTTTGTTGTTTGTTGAACCACTTGTCATTGACATATGAATCTTTCAAAGATCAAAAAGGAGGTACCTAATTCAAGGGATGAACTGTTGTGCTTTTGCACATTTTGCAATAAAGCACATTTTACACAAATGTGCAAGTAATGCAAGAAAGTCTAAGTAAGCTTGGCTGTGTTAAAGAATAAAGGTAATCTTATCAAATATTGACTTTCAAGAATTATTAGAATCGTAAAAGCTCTATTTTTTGACTTATATACTGTATACAACCCAATTTTCCATTGTTCTATTGGAGATTATGTATCGGAATTTCAGGAGCGGGACCACGCCTCCAAACACGCTCCTTCCGGTTGTCATCTATATAGGTTCCCCCAAGTTCTGCAAACTGTTCATTCTTGTTTACATGCCCCACCCTCCCTCCTTGTTCTCAATTCTTTAACTTCTTCACTCCTATTTAGTATATGGGGATCTGCCAGACCCGGGAACCGTCGCCAGTCCTCTTCGAGGCCTTCCCCAAACCGCAGTTCAATTCATGTCCAAGCATTCACCTTTACCCACTAAAACGCTGTCAAACCTAAAACGAGGACGTGGGCCCAGCTAGTGAAATAAAATATAAAGAAATGAGGGGTGACTATATAGAATCCATCTAAAAGTAATTTTTAACCCCACTGTCTCATTTTGTCAGTCACTGACTTCTGGTGGTATTTGTTGTTTTATGTCTGTACCAACTTTAGTAGTTACCAGTCATTATGACTGCAGTGCCTGAGTGCTTAGCCATTCAGAATTGGAAGGAAAGGGGAAAATATAGAAAAATACACAAAAAATGCTAATATTAGCAGTACTATTTTTACTAGTGTGTCTTGCCTACTGAATAAATCTTGGATAGACAGGAATCAAATGTTTCAATTACTGAGTCATAGGAAACGGTGCTGTATAAATGTCTTCCAGATATTTCCATGGTTAATTACCTACCGTGAATGAACAGAGGGAAACTTTTTAAACAGTGTTTTTTGTCTACTGTTTTCAGGAGTCCAGGGTTTTTCCCAGAAAAACAGAAAGAGTAGATCACATTGTGTGGCTGTTAGGGTCACATGAGCACACTGTTGCTTTACAGTCCATATTAAAAAGCTATACATACAGTATGTCCACAGTCAGCAATCCAGTTCCCCAGGAGAGGAGCACAGAGGTTATGGGAAACAGGTGTGGCGGCTGAGCTTCATCCGCTCCGTCTCATTTGTTTCACTCTTTTCAAGTGTGGGATGAGCACGCAGTCAGTTGTGTGCACTGACACACCCCCTGCCACCCAGGTGGGAGATTAACACCCACCAGTCAAATACTGGGCAGTGTTGGTCGTAGAGGGGAAGCTATCTGCAGCGTGGTCTCGTGCCCACAAAGTATGGTGAGTAAGGTGCATTAAATTGAATAAGAATAAGCGCACCTTCATATTACTCATCTGCTCAACCACATCAAATAATCTCCTTTTGTGTTCTGACTGTGTGCCTGAGTGAGTGACATTTTTACCTATGTAGGTAATTACAGTCAAGACTTCTAACACACATACTGCACTTGAAAGTTTCACAAAATGTGTTGGCCACAGCGTTAAGACAATTTTTTATTTTTTTTTTGAAAGTAACTGTTCTTTATTCCCAGTTTGCATCGTACACAGTTTTGCTACTAGTTGGAGAGCAGTTTTGAGAGTGTTTGCAGATCTTTTATACAGACTACTGTGGCAACCCGTTAGTAATGAACGTGATTGCAAGGAGGTTTTTGTGACGTGCCCTCTTTGTACTTGATTTCATCGCACAAGATCCAGCAACCTCCAGAAAC
>NW_005187615.1:1010017-1016962 GCF_000239375.1 Pundamilia nyererei | reverse complement strand
AAAAAAAATATCAAAGGATTGATTTTAAGTGTGCCGTATTTTCCAAACAACACGGTAATAACGACGGCCCGCTAGCATGCTCTACCAAAAATAGTGCTTTGTTGTGTATCTGACGGACGAAAGCTAAACCAGTTCCACACCACTGAAGTTGCAGCATTTTTACAAACCAATTCTGGTTCATCCGTTTCATTTAACGATCCGTGTTCGCTCTTCTCATTCTGCGTCGCCGCCATGTGCGTATGTAAACCTAGGCACTGCGCATGCGCGTTTTACCCATATTCTATCGCGATATTTCATTTTCTTATCGTTGCCCAAAATTACACCGGTATTACCGTGAACGGTATGATATAGCCCAGCCCTAGGCTCAAACTCTCTCCTCAAACTCCATCTTTTGTTTATTTTTAGAGGTTGTTTAGTTTTCCTTTTAGCACCAGCCATGTTTTACCCATGTGTGCTCTAAGTTCTCTAGCATGATGTTTATTTAGTAATAAGACATGTGATATGCACAGAGAAAGAAAACAGACATTTTATTGAAAGATGTTTTCACCTCCGTCAGTCAGTCGCAATTCTGGCTTTTATCAAAGACCTTATTTACCCTCCTTCATCTGATTCTCATTGTATGGTTCTTTTTTGTGGGGATAATCATTGACATACACCTGAATTAAGCAGTGAAAGCACAGAAATATTTGGCTAATTGGAGGTTGAAAGGTTCAGTTCCTTGTTCCTCCTGTCCTCATGTGTGCTTGGGCAAGGTACTGAGCTTCAAATGGCCCCAGTTGCATCCATCTCTGTGTGAGTGTGAGATGGGTAAAAAGCACTTAAAGACATGTGGAAAAAGAAAAGTCATATATAAATACCAGTTCACTTGCCGTTTACGGTTGAACTGTGATCCAAACCCAGAAGTGAGAAGGAAATGTTCACTGCATGCGTTATTTACAATAATATATTTTCTCATGAGTGACAGCCTTAAATTATTTCTTGCATTACCAAGGGTAGTTTAAACATCTGACTGCGGAATTTAACATTTATCTGAAACAGCCTGTTTGTCTTTAAGAAAATCAATGCCGTGACACTTTTTGGATTTCACAGTTACTGTTTTATCTACTGTGGTCCAGGTTTTCAGACACTCAAACCCAGGGAAGGAAAACCTGTCTCCTAATTCACACTTTGCTAATTTATCTTTCTGAGCATGGTCCAGAATGCAGATTTGTTGCAGTAAAAGCTTCAACACAATACTGCACAGCCGTACTCTTGCTGGTTTTCAGACAGATTGTTCTGTTCCCCTGAGAATCACCGCTACACTACCCATGTCCATGCAGCCCCCTTCTCCATTCTTCAGTCTCTCTGCTTCTGTTTTAGTTTCTGATCCCTTCTTCCTTTCAGCTGAATACATTTCCCCACCTTGATTAAAGCAGAAGCAAAGAAGAACAAACAGACTGCAGGTTTTATTACTTTTTAATATTGATGAAGGGAAGTGGACCATATCTGTACACTTTTTTTCCCCACATTAAGTTACTCTGTCACCGAGGGGATGAGTCATAAATCAGTGCTAATCTCTGAGAAACTTCATGGTTGTTGTTGTTTTTGCCTTGGAAAGAATAATCAACAAAACAAATGGACAGACCGGTTCCTTTTAGGTCTTAAAAGAGTGGAACAATATCAGATTTTTGAGAAAGCAAGGCACATACTCTACATCCTAAATGTGTTAGGCAAGCAATAACAAAAATCTTTGTTTTGTACATGTGAGCTTGTGTAACCTAAATTTGTTAAATCTATTTGTTAAAAGTTTGAATCTCCTTTGATTTGAACAAATGCAGGTGAATGTGGAGAGTGTGTAGAACATACTTATGCATTTGCCTGTTTCTCTGAGGTCCCTGTGGATACAAGCTTCAATCAGCTTTGCATTTTGTGTTTTAACAAAAGACCTGAGTGACCCAGACACCTACATATTATCTCCTTGTTCTCTCTGTTCAAAGTGGGTGGCACATCTGAATAGAGAGAAGCGCCTTAATCTGCTGCAGAAAAATGGTGAGAGTATGTGAGTGGGTGTGCCGGAAAAACAAACTTCCTCTTAGCAGGATAATGCTGGGGCAATGCCACACTGACCAAACTACTTACTACTTATATAAACAGGATAGGATTTTGCTGGTTTGCTTTACTTCCTCCCCATTTTGTAAAACAGCCAATATTGCTCTATACGTGCATAGAAATCATAATATACTAATTGCACTAATTAAAACCCACAGGTGTAAGCCTATCTGAGTGATATCTGAGTCTGTCTTTAAGTTATTCCAGGTGTCTGGATAATATTTTGTATGATTTGTCTGTTTGATTGTGGTAGAAATCATAAAGGGGATTACTTTAATCAGTAATTGAAATCTGGTTTGTTTAACACTTCGGTTAACTGCTGGTCTATGCTAGCCTATGCTAGGCTATAGGCTCGGAGCCTATAGCCTCCACCTGGGTGTTTGCAGGGACAGCAAGAGGTCCTTGTGCCACGGGACTCGTGCACCTTAAGAGAGATCATCTCAGTAGCCACAGGGACAGTGAAGAGCTGAAGCCAAAAACCAGCTGTTACCTTGGTTGCATGCCACTGAACACCAAACAAAGGCAGCTGCAGGTTCATCCTCAGAAACCTTTTACAACTTTTGCCCTGGATAGATCTTGTTGATCAAAGACTCTTTCCGTCATTGCTCAAGTTAAGGTAAATTGTGACTGTGTTTTGGCTTTCACACTTAGTTTATGCCCATTTGTTGCCCTTGCGAAATTTGGCGCATGCCAAGAGTGATATCAGAAATACTGGCAGCAGCACTGTTTTTTGTCTGACACACAGCCGGCACATCCAGCTTGGAACAGATTGGTCTTTACCAGCAATTCAATTACATGTCAGCATAGAAACTTAGATGAAGATGCTGCAGCAGTTGAAAAAAGATGATATGTTCGTAAGAAAACTGGGGATGAAAAAGCATACTGAGGCCAGTACGCTTTAAGCACCAGTGGTCATGGGGCTTTGCTGAGGTTAAAGTTTACACGAGCAATGGCCAATGCATCAAGCATAATCACAGCTTTAAGTTAGGACAAATGCAAATCACCGAAAGAAGAAAGGTTGTGCTTGACTCTGTAATAGTTGGAGCTATAATCTGATAAATTATCCAGCATGGTTATACAATATACTAAAATGTATCAGGATTTTCGTGGTCATGTTTTTAAAAAACTCAGATCCCATCAGAAGGGATCATATTAGCTTCTCTAGTCCAAACAACACCAGGCATAATGTATTAGTACTGGGCATTTGACTGGAATTAAAACTGTATAATATTTTGCCAACTCTAGCCTGCTGACTTTGCAGCATGAAGTATTTTGCTTCATACTCATATTTAAATTAATATCATAATGTGAAATTATTATTTGGGGAACTTTTTGCAACAGAAAATATGACTGCAGTACACACCCTCAGCCATTGGTCATAATCTTGACATTGTGCTTATGTTGTATGTGCTTCAAGGTTGTGGTTTGGTGTGGCTCACCAATGACTAATTGTAAAGTAAAAGAAAGTATGAAGTTGATCAAGTACTTTTGTAGTCCAAGCAACTCAGAGTCACTTTCTTCTGCTTTTCATTCATTTCATATCTATATTTAAGCTTATTAGCATGACCACAAATGTATTTAAATATGCTTGTAATCAACATTCAAGTTAAGTGTTTAGCTGATTAGAAGATAAAATGGCATAATTGAGTATTTTTTCATATCCAGCCACATTATTGTTCCATCTTTGTTGGAGTTAATGAACACAGCTCTTTGTATATACACAGATGATGTCCACGGAGTAGCATTGTTTTTGACATTCATAGGCCTTGGAGATGATAATTTTAAATACTGTTTGTTAGCAGAAATTGGCATCATGCAAGAAATCCAGAATTAGACAATCATGAGAATCATTTGAAAGCAAAACATTGTAATTCCCTCTGGGGGCTGTGGGAAAGTATGTTTCCATTATGTTTGATTGGCTTAATGAAAGTACAGTAGCCCATTTAGACTCAGCGAAAGGCAGTGGAGTCTGTGATCAGTAGAGAACTCATTTTTTCTTCGCTGTAAAGCCCTCAGCACCACCCAACAAGGGCGGGATCTATTTCTGTCCTAATTTCTTCATCAGGAAATTACAGTAATTTTAAGGGAATAATGACATGTAAATGTGGAGGCAACAGCAGGTACCTAAAAACAAAGTGTGCCTCTAAGGTCATTGCAAGGTTAACATAGTTTAGGAGGCTGTTGTTTTCACCCAACTTCTTTTATTAGCACAGAGCCTGGAGTGGAGGGTTATCCTTGTAGCCATAGTATACTGTCCTTGCTTGGCCTGTTTGGGATTTTAACAAATGCTGTGAATGATTTACTGGGATTAGTTAATCGGATACTAAGCCACCCATGAAGCGCACCTTGTTGTTTTGTAGACACTTCACTGGTGCAATGTCTGCCCAGACAAGTCAACAGTTACTAAAGCAATGGATTGCTGTGAAATGTTTATACAGGACGTGTCAAACTCATTTTGGTCAAGTCATCGGCCAAATACATTCCAACTTGATCTCAAGCAAGATGCACCTTTTCCCTTTCTTGAAGTCTAAATATATTCACTTGAATAATGTTTTTTTTTAAGATGTAATGATATGTTCATTACATCCAATTACTCAACTCCCCTAAAAATTTACCAGATTCCAGAAGGTATTATTTCTTTTCAAATTATCTTTCTAATCTATTGAGTAATCCATTTGGAAAGAGATGACCTGCAGCCTAAGTGTAATTTTCGTCACTGTGTTGTATAGTGAGAGTGGTCTATGTTAGCACTTACTTGTCAGGGATTTCATACACTTAAGCTCTAATTAAGAAATTCTCAAATTGTTGCCTCTCTATTTTAAAAAAAGAGACCTTCAAAATTAAGTTGCTTATTCTCACAGCACAAAGGCATATTCTTCTTCGTCTTCTTCTTTATGCCTCATCCCATGCCAAATCATTTTAATCTGGGAAGAAATTCCATCTGATCCCCCCCAGAATCAGATAATTTATACTAAATGAACAGATTTTATCTAATCTGAAAGTAGATAAAACATGTTTATGTTTCTCTGCATCGTAGCTATTAGATTGGTGTAGTTTTGCAGTGAAACTATGTTGTATCCCATGCTATTGAGGCAGGTTTCTGGAAGTTGGTTGTAGAGAAAATCACAGACAACTAAAACAAGATTTTACTTCAGATTGTGACATATGGATTGGGTGAAAATTGATTTGGTGGCAAAAATATTGGAAGAAAATAACACAAATTAAAAAGTGCAAAGTTGTGACCCATGCCATTGTACTTTAAAGGTCTTTAACTGACAAAGGATTTGTTAAATGTACTGAAGTTGTATAAAAATATAGACCGGTTTAAATGGAAAGCATTTTTTTTTCTAATTTAACTCACATGTCTTTTTTGCCTTCTTAGATCAGCTGTGACTTTTGTAAATAGCCTTCTCTGTTCTTTTCCACATGCATGGAAAAATAACATTTCCACCCATCTTTGGGTCATCTAGCAAATTTGCACGCACATACTAAAGTACCACAAACCCCCACAGCAAACAATAACAAATCCCACACAGTAGGACAGGACACTGTAGGAATGTTTATCTTCCACTATGTACCAAGCAACACAATGCCCTTCACAGGTCCTACGGCACAGCTATAGTTGACTCTGATGAGAGTTTGCTTTCTGTCATGACACTCTGTATGCCTACATTATTGATCTTTTTTCTTTTAAGCTCCAATCTTTAATCAAATGTGACTCAGATGTGAAGGACACACAAGTCTGCATTGCTATGGGGGAGCAAAGAGAAAGAGGTTTTTAAGAGGACAGTGACATGTGAAAGAGGCCTGACCTGCCCCTTTTTTAAAGGCCTGTCAGCCTGTATTTGTCTATGTCATGAATTAGACCCCTGAAAAAAACTCACACCCTCACAGGATATAATACTCGGAAGGAAGGAAGAGGGGGGGTTCACACTGCACAAATATTTCTAACAATAAAAGCATACTATTCACCAATGCGCCACTTGGCCGATCCTGTTTCTAACTGATTAAGGAAGAGTTATAGGTGCCGCAAGAATGAAGAAAAGATGTGGGGGCCTGTGTTTGGCATATAGGCATTGTCTAATGATTTTTTTTTCCTTGCTACTACTTTAGAAGCTAACAATACTAAGTGGTTCTGCACTGCCAGTTCACTTTATTATATTAGCGGTGTTTAAAGTCATAGATGTCTCTCAAATAGAGGACCTGGTACAATGTCTGCGAAAACAATTCCCATGTCCACTTAAATATTAGCGGATAATTATTTTCTGAATTATATTCTGACCTGCTTTTTGTGTGATATTGGCAGTGTGTGCAAATGAAATTATCAAATGAATGTTAATGAACATTTTTACAATGTGACCTTGATCATCAGAAGGAAGTTTTAATAGTAGGCCAATGGTTCTGTTGGCTTATACGAGAGGGAGAGAGTGTCTGTAAGGAGTATAAATTACTGCACTCATTAAACGGTAATGAAACACTGCCCTTCAACCCACCTACCTCCTACACTCACTTAAAAATCACTGAACCAGGAAAGGGAGCAAGCTGTAGGCTAACAAACTGGAGAGGAGCATGACAGGGATAACCTTTACCTTCAGAATGATCATTTTTCCCACTTCGTTCAGAACAGCTTCAGATATCTACTGTGATGTTATTAGAGTGTAGTCAGGTTCACAGACATATTTTCATTTATAAGCCAAACTGATTTGTTCGATAAGTTCGATAAGATTTTTTTCTTAGACCTGGTATTCTGAGGGTTTTCCATTGACATGTTTCATATGCTCCTCCTTGAATCGCTACCTTATCGTGGTGGAGGGGTTTGTGTGTCCCAGGGATCCCAGGGGCTATGTTGTCTGGGGG
>NW_005187615.1:974512-1008896 GCF_000239375.1 Pundamilia nyererei | reverse complement strand
GGAGGTCTGGGCCTCTTTGCTTAGGCTGCTGCCCCCGCGACCCGGCCTCGGATAAAGCGGATGACGATGGATGGATGGATGTTTCATATGTAGTTCTAAACATGCCTTAAAGTTTGATGCTTGTTAAATATTAATTAAAAACAGAACACAACAAACAGAACACAAAAATGACCGAATCCCTAAATTTAGCTGGAAATGTTACAAATGGCAAGGAGCAAGCAACAGTAGGCAACTCAGCACAAACCTGCACTCAGCTTCCTTGCTCTCTGACCTCAGTAAATATTTTCCTGATGAGTTAATGACCTCAGTAACTACTTTCAAGGCTTACTGAATTTTGTATTTCATGATCTCCATTGGAGTCAAAAAGGAGGATAAAAGAAGGCCCACTGTGTAACTTTGTTTCAGTCAGATCTCCACATTACCAGTTGTGTTCACTTTCAAAAAACCACATAAGTGAGGATGGAAAGGCTCAACTTGAGATTGCCTTGTGTCTTATAAAAATTAAGATGGCAACATCCATCTTTTATGCGCAGTCTTTGGACTGTATATAAAACTGCAGGTTTGATCAATTATGTGAACTTGTTGAATTTTGTCATGTTCCTTTATGTTTATAAACTATGTAAACATTAGACAATTTTTAGCCATGTTATTGTTTCTTTTATTGTTGTAATTGCAATATGTACAAACATATTGAAACAGGGCTCTGTTGTAAATGAAACATTAGGTTTTAATAAAACCACCTGTATAAATAAAGGTTAAATACAATAAACAAAGCACATTTAAAACAACAACATTGACCAAAGTACTGGACATGAACAATAAAATAAGATATACACTCATATACATGCCAGCTCACAAGAATAAATATATTTACAGGATTGCGAAAAATACATGGTAAATGGCCTGTATTTGTATAGTGCTTTTACTAGCCCCTAAGGACCCCAAAGCGCTTTACACATCCAGTCATCCACCCATTCACACACTGGTGATGAAACTACATTGCAGCCACAGCCACCCTGGGGCGCACTGACAGAGGAAAGGCTGCCGGACACTAGCGCCACCAGGCCCTCTGACCACCACCAGCAGGCAACGGGTGAAGTGTCTTGCCCAAGGACACAACAACCGAGACTGTCCAAGCCGGGGCTCGATTACAAGGCGAACTCCCAACTCTTGAGCCACGATCGCCCGTACAGCAGGCTAAATATCTAAGCTCTCACTCCAGGATGTAAGCCAGGGAATAAAAAGTATTTTTACAAATAAGCAATGGGGAGGCCAGCCTAACATTACTTTATCAGTATCATAAGTGTGAGATGTCAACTTAGAGAAACCCGGTATCAGCTCATGTCAAAAGTTAAAATGACCCAGCTCAGATTCATTTTCATGACCTGACATAGATCAGGATGTTTGTTCACTCTTCTGTTTTCACTGCTGAACTTCTACTGAATAGCTGCCCTATTTTCTTGCTTTGTGTTGTATTCATTCTCTGCTCAACTCAGTTTCCTCTTGCTTTTAGTCTTAAACCACACTCCCTCTTGCACAGATCCTATGTCTGCATTCTTCTCCTGTGAGGTCTTCAGATCAGTTCCTCATGAGTGCTGTTTGACACGATAATCTATGCATGGAGTTTGTCTACATGAACCTGACATATTGTCTGTTTTGTTGCTGCTCATGAATGTTGCTGGCTGTGGATCCCTCTTGTTTCACACTGCTCTGAAACGGACTGCAGGGTTCATTGGGAGGATCTCAAGCCACGAGACTGCTTCCTCAGGGGAGGTCAAGGCTGAAGCTGGGTCGGGTCTCTGATAGGTGGAGATTTTGGCTCGTCTAGTGGCCGACTTGGACTGTTTGAGTGTTGCCAGGCAAAAAGGAAGGTTTTGATTTACCATCGCGTCTTCCGAGCAGCTTGTCGCAATTAGTGATGTCAGCAGGGAAAGAAACAAATATGAGGCATTTCTTCAAAGAGCAAGCGTACTCTTCCCATGAGTTCATTCTTTCCTCGGGTTTCTGAAGAGAAAAGGGGGCAAAAGTGCAGCCTGTTTCTCTTTGGCCAAGTTAGGTTTTGCAGGTCTTCGTGATCTGCAGGCTAAGGTGTCACATTTAAACTGAACCAACTGGATTATAAAGCGTCAAAAACAGTGACAACATATAAAGTTGGACGGCATGATAAGTTTTGTTTGTATGTTTATTTCATAAGCCGTACTTTTTAGATGGATAACCAATAATAAACTTAGTGACACATCTGAGCTGTGCCTCAGCTCTGCGTTCTATTTTCTTGATTTAAACTATATAACACTGTTTTTTAACACATTGCTTACATTTAGTTGCCTGCCGTATTTTAGACGATTTATCACAGCGCTCTAGTTTGTGAGCATTGGTTGTGTTTTTCATGGTTGCAGCTAGCAGTGCCAAGTTTCCCCACTCTCCTCCTGGCTGTAGGTATCCCATGCAGAGGCCATCTGTCTCTACTCCCCTAATGGTAAGGGTGGAGTCCTCTTTAAACACCTCCCCCACACACGCACTGCCACCACCACCCCGTTCCCTCTTATTTTCAAATGCCTACTGCAAAACAAACAGAGCATGGCATAGATGGAGTTTAGTTTCTTTGTGTGCTTTGACTGGCCTGAAAACTGACACGAGTCAGACAAACTACCTACAGTAGCAGTTGGGGTGTCGTGTCAGGTAGCAGCAGAATGTGGAGCATGTTGAAGAGAAGTTGGGTTAGAGACACGTGTCTGCATACATCAGTACAATGCCACGCATGCCAAGTATGTAAGTGTGCTGCAGGAGGGGGTTTTATCAGCCTGCCATCTACATTCTTGTTTCTGTCATAGATACGTTGTAGGTCTTGATCTCTCTGTCAAGCGTTTGTCTTTTTTTCTTTCGTCAAGCCAAACAAATGAGTTGCACTAGTAAGGTGACAAAAAAGAAAACAGCTGTTGTGATGGCTCAGATGACTGTGGAGTGGAGAATGTGGCTCTGACCCTGATTCTCCCCCACACCAGTGCATCCAGAGGACTCCTATAGAAATAATGCAAACACAGGGCAACAAATGCACTGCAAAGCACATTATAGGGGAAATTTTTTTGTGGGGACATGAAGTAATGACCCAGAGTGACTTTTCCAAATGTCATTTTCAGGCAGATGGCAAATAAGGCCACCTGGACTAAACAATTCAGGTTAAAAGTTTAGATGCAGTGCAGAGCTGTATTGGGTCAGTCTGCACACACAGAAAGGTTTGAAAATGTGTGTGAGGAAGAAGAAAAAAACTCAGGAAAGCCCAAATGTGACAGTACAGCACGAACCTTCACAACACAATGCAACATACATTTAAGACTGAGCAGCCATTCAAAGTATATGCCCGACTCGCACACATGTTCACACACTTATTTCTTATTTTGGAAGAGAGAAACTCAGTGTCTGTTTGTCCGTGTGTGTATGTGTGTAGTCACTGAAATTACAGGGGACGTAATGGAGCACGGGGAGCCTCAGCCTCATTGGCTGTATTCCTCAGAAACCAAGATAGCATTGCTGTGGCTTACCGCTCACATTCATGCCAGCAACTCAAAATACCAGCCAGTGGACCACTTTTATAAGCTTTACTCCATACACATCCGAGACAACGGACAAAGTGGAACTTTATGGCTCCCAAATATAACTTACTCTGCAAGCATGTCAAGAAACCCAAGAAATACTGTTTGATTATTTTGAATAAAATCACCTTTTTATGTTTGATGTATGCAACTTTTTCACAAAGTTTAAGGTGGATGTATTCTGCTTTTCAACCTGAAGCAGGGCTGTAAGTCTTTGTACGACTCTGAAAAATGAGTAAACGTGCGTCAATCAATCACTCATTGGTGAGATTGTTCTAGAAAAAAAAAAAAAAAACAGGAAGGATTTTTTTCCATTTAGAGCACTAGCCAGAAACCTGCAATTTAAGACTTATTTCAGGTTACCTTTCCAAGATACAGCATTCATTCCCACCAAACTAGATGTTTTTGTTTGTTTTGTTTAAACACAGCCGCATGCCTGTCAGCAGTGATCTGTAAAGTGATAGGGATGAGAATCTTTGGCAATAAAAATATCCAGTTCTGATTGTTGGTGTCATGGTTTGATCAATTCAAAAAGGAGAAAGAGGATTTCTTTGTTTTGGTTCTTAGTTCTGTACACAGTAGGGTTGGCACATGTACTCTGTACTCCATAGGCTGATGTTCTTCTTTGGGGCAGCATAGTATTCTTGCATGCACCCATTGTATTATCATTATCCATCCATGCACAATGCACAATGTGTGGGGCACCCATCAGTAAAACGCTTGTATACAATGTGCCAAACTTTTGACTCCTATCATTTGCCTGCTGAGCTGCAAATGAAACTTAGCTGAGTGTTAAGTAGTGCTGATTATGTCATTTTCTGATTAAGGCGTGTTTACAGAAAATGACAGAAAATGTTGGTGGGCACGAGGCTCATTGTGACACACAACGAGCCTCGTGCCCACCAATTTCTGAAATTACCGTTAACTAGAGCCTGGTGAACTCTATCACTCTTGCAGATGCAGTAACTACATACTATTAGTAACACCAATTACAGACAAATGCAGAGAAAGCTCCTTCTGTAAAACTTATTTGTTTAGGTTATTTTTATGTAGCTTATAAATAGTATATTGTTAGTTTTTTGTTGTAAAGTTTGTGTCTATTATTTTGTAAGAAACACAATGGTGTCATCAGCATAAGGCAGTGGTCACACACTTATGGTTGGTTTGTGATGTACAACTAGGCTAATCCTGGCATACGCCTCTTTTAATAGATATTGGTCCTCATATGTGTTAAAAGGTTGTCAAATCTATCTTTTTTCAAGATAAATCTTTTGACACATACAGATATGATACAAATGTGAAGACACAACCATTCATTTCACCAAACTGTAACTTTTTGCTGTGGTACTGTATTCGTTTTTCTGTCTACAGTATTCAGATGGTCATTATTGTTCAAAGCCAAGTTTACGGGTTGCATTTAAAAAAAACTGTGGTGGGCCTTAATTCAAATTAAGGGCCTCATAAAAATAGGCAATGAAGCCATCCTCTGGCTTGCTTTGTTTCATCTCCTTCCAGTAAATTGTTTTCTTGCTTGTTTAAAAGGTGCTCTGATAATTAGCAAAAGGGACAGGCTGAGTGTCCTGTGGTGAGAGTGTGTTGCTTGTTAAGAGCAACCCAGAACCCAGAAGATATTTGTTCTGCTTTTCAACCACAGGAAGAAACATGAATGAAACAAATGGCTGTTAGTGTAACCTTGGGAAAACTACTCAGAATGTTCTGATATATTGCTCCATTATGTTTGGTGCACACTGCTAACATTAGAAAATTGGTCCAACATCTCACATAAGTGAGGGGAAAAAATGCGTTGTAGTGCAGTTAGATACCACATGCCTTGTGAGTATATGCTGATGTTCTGTTTCCGAGAGTTGACACAATCCTCCAGAAAAAAATCTTCCTGAATTAGCTCATCTCAGCTACTGTTTTTCAAATTTAATATCGTCTGGTGATAGTACATCTATATCAGTGTTGTTACAACTGAAAAACTGGATGAGGAGACGCAAATTGAATCTATGTGACTTCCCAGACAATTTTCTTCCACTGCTACACACCAGAGAATAAAAAAAAAATCTCTTAATCCAATGAAGTGACATTGTCATGAGAAATTCATTCTTCCCATTTTAATTATAAGCTGAAACTCTGTCTTTTGTATTTCTGAATCCCAACTCTGTTTTTTCTCTCAGCAGGTGTGAGCAGTAACCAGGTAGTTGTTCCTGAAAAAGTGAATGCAGTGCTGGGAAAGAACATCACACTGGGCTGCCGAATAGAAGTGGGTCCCAGCCTCAGCTTCACGCAGAGCTCCTGGGAGCGTCGTCTTCCTTCAGGCACTATTACCCTGGCGGTATTTAATCCCGAGTTTGGAACCTCATATTCTTCACAATATGAAAAACGTATCTCATTTGTTTCCCCTTCAATACGAGATGCCACCATTACCCTTGAAGGAGTTGACTTTACGGATATCGGGTCCTACACCTGCAAAGTGGCTACATTTCCTTTGGGCAATACACAGGCATCCACCCATGTTAATGTTTTAGGTAAAGTACTGCTTCCTCACTTCACTTCCTCACTGAGTGGTTCCTCATATTGTCCTTAAATCTCACTTTTTAATGAAGGTCATTGTTTGTTGTGATTTAGCAAAGCCTAGGTGAGCACTCAGTGTCTGCCCTGGAGGAAACAGCGGCTCCCTGAAGCAACCTAACGTTTAGATTACAGCCTGGACACATGCCATGTACATTTAAATCCCTGCAGGAATCTGAAGCTGCATAAAGGCTGCTTTGGTGTGGTCCCACCTATCTCCCTCCCCCACTGTTACTTTAAAAGAAAAGCCAATGTAACTGTTTTTATATTCACAACATTATATCCAAATGTTTCACAGAGTTTCCATGGCATCCTCTGTAAAGTCACTTAGGCCCTACATGTAAGACACAAAACGGAAACCTTCTCATTCAGCAAGCACATAAATATAATGCAGCAAGTTCAGAGTGTCCCAGCTCAATGCAACTTAGTTGCTTGCAACAACAGTTTAATTGTAGGGTGTGACACAGGGTGACTCTCATGACATTTAGTTGCGTTTTGCTAAGCTGGATTACAACTACAGTCTGCACCTCTTTCCCTCAAGGCTGTGACGATTGTTGATAGTTTTCTCTCCTTTAACCATTTGTCCATTATGTCCTTAAGTGATAATCAAAGCAAGGTTATTTGCCAGGTCACTAAACTAAAAATGAAAACTACCTGTGGATCCCTTCTGAGCTTCCAAATAAAATAAACAAAACAAAGCCGTATTATATTTTAATGGGTTTTCCCATTAGTATGTTCTTATTTTATCCAAACACAAAGCATACATTGAAAGCAGCATACGTTCCTTTACATAGAAGTTTCTCACTGTAGCCTCACTTTCCAGAGGAGCAGAAACACTGAACTTTCCCTGTGGTCAGCGTATGTTTCAAGCCCTAAATTGGTGCCGTTGCTGAGAGGAGGAGATTGCAGTGTAGGCAGCAGCAGGTTCTCATCATCCTCCAGAGACTGAAGGAGACTCTGATGTCTAATGAGCGGTACATTAAGTGCTGCTGTGACAGCCACGGTGTCTAGAACCTCACAGGGTTCAGTTACAGCTTTCTGTCTTCTCTGAACACCTTCTTGCATATTTTGTTTTTGTTTTTTGGGCGGGTGGGTGGGTCTTATATGGATGCATATATCCACACTCAAACACAAAAGCACATCCTTAGTCCTACTTTACATTTCAGATGTAATTAGGGTGTGGTGTATATTCTTTGCAGTATGATACATGTCAAGTGGAATGTAGATTATCTCACAGGGTATTTCTCTGTGAGAAGGCACATCACGATTACAACACCAAATGTCAGCAGGTTCAGAGAGGAGTGCCTTCCTCATCTCTGCTTTGTTTAGAGGTGACTTTTACAGTTTCCTCCGCCACTCTTTTGATCATGCAGCCCCACTGTCACAAGTCCAATGTGAACAACAACCACAGCAAACAAGAATTTCTGAATAAAACAAAGGTTTCTGGAGAAAACGTCATGGTTAATCCAGCATACGATTGTGTACATAATATTGGTTTTCCAGTGTAAATCAAAGTTGTTTTAGTTTCAGCTTCAGTTTGTAAGTTAACTTAAGATTCCCAGTTTTGATTCCTGTTTATACTCTGAGGTTTATGCGAAGACAGACGACTGCGTTTTCGTTCCTTTCAAGTGGACTAAAGTAAATCAATGATACTTTCAAGCCCATGAATAATGCACCAAAGTCACGACAAACTTCATAATGATCAACAGGTGCAAGAGACGTCAGGTTAATTTCAAACCTCACACAATCGTGATGCAAAACTTGCTATGAATAGTATCAGTACTGTGAGGCACAATCTCAATAATCGTATTAGCTTTCTCACGTTCTTTCATTTTATCTTTGTGTCAACAGCAACTCATAAAAAGGGCCAAAGCTTTTAAGGAACAGTTCAACAGGAAATGTTCTTTGCTATGTGAGCCAAAAGTCCTTGACATTAAACAATCGGAAAGAACCAAAGGAGGAAATTTTGACACATGACCCATTGTTTTCAGATACTTGCAGGGCAAAAGGAAAACTACTGAAAAAATAATTGGCTGTCTTTTAAACAAAACACACTAAATTACTGGCAAGATGTAAGTGTGTACTAATAAATGGTCCAGCTGATAACTCTTTAGAGGTTTAAGCTCCTCTGACTGTTCATATGGCCCAAATTGCAACTCTGTTCTTGAGAAAAGAGCCCAGCAAAGAGATGGCTTTTTCCAGTCTGTTGCCATACCCGAACTTCTGCTTCAAACAGTTAATATTTCTAATTATTATTTTTTTATGCTAGATTTTACCGTAAAAATGTTCCAGTGTTTAAGTGCATGGCCATTGACCATGCTGTTAAACCTTTTCTTTATAGAGCTTTCCACTCAGCGTTTAGTCTGCATTTGTGGACAGGAAAGGGCCAGAGCAGCCAGATTGCTGAAGGGAAATCGTTACCCTTTCCCCCAACAGATTTCAACTCATCCAAAGCGTCCCCCTCCCTTTTTGACAGCAACTTCAAATTAACACCCCTGACTGATTTAGGTATTCTGATGCTTCAGCCAGCTCGCGTCCGAACACAGAGCTGCTACTGTTTATAGTCAGAGGCCTGCAAGGAGGGGCAGGGAGGAGGGAGTGAATAATGTGAGGTAGAGGACTAAGAGCAGCGTCCCCACCCCGGGACAGGAGACGCCAGGTTATTTTTGGAAAAAGGCGGTGCCGGTAGTTATTTGAATTTGTTGTTGGAACTCCTGCCTGTCTGAGGTGTCTTAAAGATGATGGCCTCGCCTTGCAGCGCTTGCCCCCGTGCACCACCTTTAAAACTGTCACCACTGTAGTAAGTGGAACAGCTGTTAGTCTTCATTTAAAAGAGGCAGCTAGGGGGGAGACGGTTCAGATTGTGCACTGCAGGACAAAGAATAAGGCAATGGTTTGTGATATGTTTATTTTGTGATAGATTAGAATAAGACAAACAGTTTTTACTGCTTTACACAACAGGTAGAGAGTTGAATTCTAGTCATGTCCCCTTCACATGGATCTGTTTTGTTTCTCTGTTGAGAAAATCCTTGTTGCGTTTAAACATTGAGTCGTTCTCAGGAAGCTGGTGTATCATTACTTCACCTCTAAAGTGCTGAGAAGAGTACGGTAACTCAGCTCCTCGTCTTCCAGTACAACAAAGTCAAATATAAACACAGCACAGTGTTGGCTGCACAGTGTTTTTCTTCAAAGTCACATGCCTGCTTCAGGTATTGATGCACTTTTCACAGAACAGGACTAATGGAGGTTACTGCTTTGTATTACCTTCACTCAGACATACTTTATTTTTGACACACAGCAATAAAGAAGTCTCCACAGAAATGTGTACATATAATTGAATGGCGTGGTTCATTAATTTTTAAAGCATATAGGTGAAATGGAAGAAGTCAATCTGTGCTCTTTTGGCAGTTAAGTACACTGAAGCCTCCGGGCATTATTTATTCATATTCGTTCACAACGGGATCGATATTCATTTTGTAATCTTTCCCCCGTTCTGTCATTTCTTCCCCCTCCTCCTTCTCTTCACAGTGGAGCCAAAAGTGTACGTGTCCGCAGGCCCCACAGCTCTGCTGGACGGTGGCAATGAGTCACTGGTGGCCACCTGCATTGCAGAGCGTGGTCTTCCTGAAGCCGAGGTTTTCTGGGAGACGGAGCTGTACGGGCGATCTGAGAAGCAGAGTCAGAATGAGGCAAACGGCATCACCACCGTACATGTGCGCTACATGTGGCAGCCACGGAGCTCCGCCCAGGGGAAGACACTCACCTGTGTGGTGAGACACCCAGCCCTGCAGACAGAGTTTCGTATACCCTACATGCTAAATGTCCAGTGTAAGTAATGAAACATAAGACCTTCCATTATAGATACCTTAGTTTTGGCTAACTGCAGATACACAGTGTGGCTGTAATACCAGTGTTGAATTAATTGGCTGTATTCCTGCTGAGGAAGAGCCAAGGATTCATCCTTGCAGGCTTAAATTAACATTGGTTTTCTAACTTTGTTTAAATAAAAAGTAGCAGTTAATAAAATGTACTGATTCTGTATTAATTAGTAAGATAACAGATAAAAACAGGCTCAAGGTAAATTTAAAGCACATTATCATAGTCTTGTCTTAGCTCTGAGAGAATGTTTAGGCTGCTGTCATTTACAGCCACAAAACCATACACATGTCATGAGCTTCCACGAGTCAGCTGAAGTGAAATAATATTAGTAAAGTTGTGTACAACACATTATGTTACCATAAAAGCGATAAAATCTACTGAACAAGCATTACACTCAGCCAATGTCCTCCTTGTGTAATTTCTCTGTCACTCAACATAATACGTTTAAAGGAAGAGGAAGAGGCGCTAAAACACTGTTGTGTCAACTCACATGACCATAGATTTCAGTTAAGTAAGAAAAAATTCTCCCAACACATAAAGAAAAGCTGCTGGTATAGTTGTGTGAAATCCCTCCAAAGTGCTGATAGCTTCCTTCGTGCTATGTTATCTCTCACACTAGTTGCTGATACTGAGATACATCTACCACTTTGATCTGGCATGCACATATCAAATCTTTGCATCCTTGTTTTTAATGTCAACACTGAGGCTGCTAATACAGATAAATAAAATTATTAATCATCACTTTAAAAAATCAGCTGTCTTTAAAACAAAACAAAAGTCTCAAACACAGCTGAAAATGTATGTAGAGGTAAAAGTGTCAAATATAATCCTGCAGCCACTGCACTGAAATGCTTTTACAATATAGAACAAAATAATCATCATTATTATAACACTATATTTTTAGCCCTAAAACAACCAGTGTATTTTATCAATATTAACCTGTGCTGCTGCCTTGATTTGCAATGAGCATGCTCAGTAAATGTTTCTTTCTCGCCTATAAAAGAGCAATTTAGGAGTCGTCTTAATGTTCTAATCATTGATGCATACCTCCTTGGCGAGCAGTAACGTTACTCTGTGTTTGGACTGTGTGAGTGCAGGCTAATGAAGGTGTTTTATGAAATATTGATCAGACCTCAGCAGGAATTCAAGTAGCAGACTCGGGCTGCTGGGGGCAGCGGATGGAGACGCAGAAAAATCAAGGTTAATATGGGAAGAAAGGAGCTTCCCAGCTCAATAAATCACACCAAGTGCAGAGGCAAGGGATTCTAAGTGCAAAAGAAGCACAATTTCAACGTTGAACCGTGTGAAAAGGGTCAGCGGACATTGTGGGCCAAGACATCTTCTTGTGCGAAATAATGAGTTCCTCATTTATCCTCCAGAGAAATCAAAATGAAAAATTGGATATCTAAGACAGTGTTTGCCATGTTTTATTACAGTGGCATGTGCTGGGCTTCATTTAGGCATCCTCCCGTCTTCCTTGATTTTTTTTTTTCCCCTTTGTCGTGGCGACGCAGTAGAGTGTATTATTAGCTGCAGTTCATCTGCTGTCTGAGTCTGTCATTTTCGAACTTTCCACCAACCCAGGATCATTTGTTTGTTCGCTTGGCTCGCTTTCACCAACAGATCCTGTGCCCTGTTACAGTCCTGCAAAGCCTTTTCTTTGTCGTCGTGTGCTGCTGTGCTTTATAATACGTGCTTTGTTTCCTCCGGAAAAGCTCATTTGTCATCAAGCTGCAGGGATCACAATGACTGATTGTGAAGTCCAAGTCTTTTAACTTGAAAAAGAAAAAAAGAGAATAAATGATGGTCAGTGTGACCAACCCGACTGCAGGAGGAGGTTAAAAAAAGTACAGTAAAATTGTGATTTTTTAAAGATTTTTTATTGTATTTTGTTTTACAGTTGCACCAGCGGTATCCATCATGGGAATTAGCAAAAATTGGTACGCTGGCCAAGCAAATGTGAAATTAAACTGTGAAGCCAAGGCCAACCCAGCTGCGCGTCAGTTCACATGGACCAGGTCAGTATGCCTCAACAGTCTCTGATATGTGAAATACAAAAAATGCATTATATCTCTCACACACATTATTATACTGGTCAGTCAAATAGCTCAATAATTAACACAGTTACTTGCAAACTGTGAAAAGCTTACAAGTTCTTTCAGTTGTAATTCAAATGGATAAACTGACTAAATGTGGAATAAACTAAATCTGCAGTACCCAGGCAGCGGATTAATTTGGAAAGGAAAGTGCTGAAGGCAATCCAAGAGCATTATTGCAAAACAGAATGCATTAATCATTTCATCTGAGTTATCTTGTTTGCACAGCACCACCAGCTATAGATCTAAATTTGGACTTAAGGAATTCAAGGCCAGGTACTGCTTAGACTCAGCTGTTGTAACCTTTGCAGCGCTGAGTAGTGTTTGAGTGCTGTAAAAGCGACGCACTTGTCAACTCATAAACCCGAGAAAAATCTTTTGTTGTCTTAAAGCAGTCGGGAGTTTATATTCATGATCTGCACTACTGAAGAATGTAAATAATAGAAGCCAGGAGTAAATACTCTGTATGGGTCATCAAGTAAAATCTCACTCACACGGAAGTACCCTGAAACTTGTGTGTTAGCTTAGTTGATCAGTAGCTCGTCCAATACCGGGCTCAAGGGACGCTTCATTAGCAATTACGACGGGACTGATCAGCTGTTGTTTGGTTCATTTGCATGTATCTAAGATGGGTTTAAACAAACCTCAGTGAAGCAATGAAGTGAAGAAGCCTCAGTCTATAAATTACCTCCAGCATAACTTTCGGGCCTGGACACTGGAGCTGTCGAATGCACTGCTGCGCCCATCGGGAAGACTCCCTGCTATAAATAAAAAGATTCCAAACAGTTCATGCATCAGAGCAGCGCTGGCCTATTGGCAGCTCTTTGTCATCATCTTGCTTTGAAAACAAGGACTATGCTCTCATTTGGGCTGACAGCCTCAGTAAAGTCTAGACAGCCAACCTCTTTTGGGCCAGACCTTGTGTTCATGCAGAAAGCTTTTTCCTCTCAACTGATGGCAGAGCAGGCAGCTCAGATTATCATGTGATCTTATAATAGTTGCACCAGGAAAACTGGACCAACAGCGCAGTGATGTCATCGCAAGTCTTGAATAGCCTTTTTCAGTTGTACATCGAAAATGATTTATCTTAAATATGAAGTAGTGATGTTTTTTTTTCCAGTCCTGCAGGCTTTTTTCTCTGTTGTACAGCACGCTGAAATGTCTGTCTGTCATGTTTAATTTGTGTACAGGTTGGATGGCTTGATGCCTGAGGGTGTTGAGATCTCAAACAATAGCCTTGCTTTCACTCGGCCATTGGAGCGCAATGATTCTGGAGTCTATCACTGCGAAGTGACGAATGACATCGGTACCAGCAGTCAGGTTGTGAACATCTGGGTACAAGGTATTTTTTCTCCCTTTTCTCTCTCTCTAGCTATTTAACAGCTCTCTTGTTGTTGTTGTTGTTTTTTTTTTCTTTTTTTTGTTTTGTTGTTTAACCATCTCCAGGGTTTTCATAAGAAAAGTTGTTTGACTGATTTGGACAACCAGTAAATTAGTTGCCAGGAAGGTCCCTAAAAATAAATCAAAACAGCCATTGTATTAAAACCAAGAGGGGTCAGCTTAGCCCCTGCAATCAGATTAGAGTGAAAATCCTGATGTCATCTCAGGAAATCTTGAGAGCTTACTCACTCTGAAACTAAAATGAATAACTGCCTTTTTGCATTTTTCATGCTTTTCTCATGTAGGATTAAATTCTTTTTTAAATCAGGGCCCATATCAACACTTTTAGCAGAGCTAAGTCTTTATATACGTATAAATGCCCCTGCCCTGATCCGCTTTCACACATTCCTGGCAACAGAGGAGCACAGGGTGCAGATAGAGTATCAGTACCAAACGTTTCCAGTGTTGTGGCTTTGGCAACATTAGATGTTTCAGATAAGGAAGCGGGTGTTTACCCCTGCTTGCTCAGCAGAGTACGCACTCATGTAGCCTTTCTCTGTGTTTTGTTTGAGGTCAAGTTTCACAGCAGGACCTAGTGAATTGTGCTTGCAGATTTGCAGTACACACAAGTTTGTTTTTGTACACCATGAAATATGTTATTGAGGAGTTGTTGTTTTTTTTACAGCTGCAGTTGCACAAATTATGATCGAATTAGTTTAATTGAGCACTTCAGAAATGAGACTATCAAGTAGAGAAAACCTCTTAATTGTATACTGGGGTTTCCCTGCAGTTGGATTTGTTGAATGTTGTAGATCCATTGATACAATTCTTGTCATAAAACATGCAGCTCGCTGAACTGCCCCCGTCTGCCATCAGGGTGCGGATCCTGAGAACTCTACATCATTTTATTTTCATTTCTCCTCTCCTTCTTTTAATCCTATTCCAAACAAAGCTACTGCTGCTTTTGGCCACGTATTCCTTTAACACACGCAGTCTTTTTGGTTTCCCATTGTCGAAAGGAGTGAGCTGGAGATGTCCCAAAAAAGTCTGTCAAGCTCCATCTGCGTACAGTCCTGGTTTGGAGTCCCGCTCCAAACAAAAGCACAGCTGACATCCTGTCCGAGATGGACTTGCGCTGAGCAATTATCTTGCTTCTCTTGTCAGATATTACAACTTGGACATGCGGCCCCTTGCCTCGCTGTCCTGCAGAGATAGTTGGGTTGAGCTCAGTGATATTTCCTCCACACACCCTCACCCTCCCCGGAGCTGTTTGGTGTAGCTGTTTCACATTCCCAGTTGCGTACGCAGCCTTGTGGTTTTTGGCCGCTCGTCTCTCAAATGATCAGCTACATAGTTGCAGACGCTTGTAATCTGCGTGGGGTTAAAATGTGCCGCTGCAGGGTGGGATTGATGGTGACTGATGAAGGAAGTGATTGCCAGTATATCGGTTCTCCAACCTTGATCTGTCTTCCTTTTCCTCTCTCCTGCTTTTGCTTTACTCCTGATCCTTCAGGCTCACACACTGTGTGTAATTGTAGGTAATTAGATTCTTACTCAGTTACCAAATCATGGAAATCATTATAGCTCTATGGGGATTCAGATTTTGATAACTAGTACTTAAGAACCTCCTGGTGATGCAGACCTTTTATTAGTGCGAGTCATATTGCTTTGTAGTCGGGCCTTTGATCTGCCTGCGCACTGATCGACAAGGAGTGTCAGACTGCTCTTCGTTTCAGAAGCTGGAGGTCATCATGGAAGCACTTATCCTGACCTTGAGCTCCAGGCAGCCCTTTCCTCTGCAGCTGTAGCAGAGAGCAAATCAGATGCAGGAACCTCACATCGATCAGTGTTTCAGCTTCTCACATGACTTCCCCACAGCAGAGTTTAGAGGGGAAAAAAGAGGGGAGAGCTAATCACACTTTCTCTGATGCGTAGGAGTGCACGTCCTCCGATCCCTCTCCGTCTCACTGTCATGTTCACGCACACATTGACATTTAACACTTAACCTCTTTCTGCCCTGCTTATTTCCCCCCGTTTTGCTCTACAGCACAGCTTTCAGCAGGCTCTCTCTCTCTCTCTCTCAAGAGAGGCATGTGTCTGTGCAGTGTTGGTATAAATTGATCTAAAAACCATTCGCACTTGCTTTGTTACAGAACATAAAGTGTAGTCTTTCTTCCTTTCAGTTTTATGATTCGTCTCTCCATCTGCTGTCTTTCCTCTCTGGTTTAAATCATTTCATCACATTTGCTCTGCAGATCCTCCCCCCACCACCGCAGCCGCCAGCACCACTGCCTCTGTCCTCCACGACACCCCTGGAACCGGCACTGCTGTGGACCGGCGGAGAGCCCCGTTCACCTCCCCCACCTTGGCGTCCTTACACGACAGCAGCCTGGGTACTATAGTTGGTGGGGCAGTGGGAGGAGTTCTCTTCCTGATCCTCTTGCTGATCCTTGGCGGGGCTTGCTATATGCACCAACGTCGAACCTTCAGAGGGGACTACTACACCAAACAGTATTTGGGACCCTCCGACATGCAGAAGGAATCTCAGCTGGACGTGCTGCAGCCGCACGAGCTGCAAGAGGTCTACGGGGACAAAACGAGCAAAGGTAGCCAGGATCTGAAACCCAAATTGGGTGGGGATATCATTTACCCCGACTACACACCTGAGCGCAAAGACAGGGACGACTGGGTCGACAGGGGAGATGCCAACAGGGGTTTCAAGGAGGGAAACTACTACCCAGATCACTACAACAGCCAAAACATGCACCCCTGCGGGCCTCCTGTGCACAGCCCCATAGTCAACAACGGCTCCCCCTATCTCCCGGAGGACTGCTATGACAATGGTACAGACAGCGACTACGTGTCCCACATGGACGGATCTGTGATTTCACGCAGGGAGTGGTATGTTTGAAGAAACAAGTAAATGGAGGGGGAGAAATGGACAGCTGACTGAGAATAATTTGACAAATGACAGATTTAAATATCATTAAAAGCTGTGTCATTTCAGTTAAAGGATAAAAGAACATTTCTCAGCTCAGTCTCACAATGAGCTCTTTGAACAATACTGCTCTGCCTTGATTTTAACCACTTAAACCTTAAGGACATGGACATGGATTGCGTTTCACTTTTGTGGCATTTCAAGGAGCTGCAAATATGCTGGAGCGCCTCGGTGATATTATCTGTGTAGGTTTAAGAGGCTTCAGCGTACAGTGACGTTTCATCTGATGTGAATGAGGTTTTTCGTTCTCGTGTTTGCTACCTGATTTTGTCGCAGGTCACATGTCAGGTGTTCAAAGCCTTGTCAGTGAAGTATTTATTGCCCTGACTGACTGAGCTCTGCTCCCATTAAATTCTGTGGCATTAAAAAAAAGATCTCATGATTGCTTACAGCCTTTTCGTACAGGCGAGCTGTTTATCATGACCGCGATCAGTATTTCTAGCAAATTATATTGCATGGTTTTGTTTTGGGTTTTTTGTTTTCCAAAGTATGTTTGTAAGTGAAAGGGAAAGTCGTGTTTAAAAGGGAGAATTACACAGGCATTGTACCAAAGGAAAGAAAGCTGACGTTACATAGACGCTGCCCCCGTGCACAGCTCTTCTGTGGCTTTTGTCATTTCACAGCATCTCCTGGAACTTTGTTATACTATGGAAAACCTGAGCGCAGTCACACTTTGTGGATATAGTTTTACTTTCAGCTCCAATTATTTTATTTTGTTATATAGTTGTTGTTTGTAAAATGCCAGGCCTGGTTGATTTGAAAACACCCATGGATTTGATGTCACAGCAGCTATGTACAAAGCAAAAGGGGCTAGTAAACTGCTCAACTCAACACCTGATCTGATAAAACTGCGAATGAAAAAAAAAAAATCAGTCGTTGCTATCTGCCATGGTTTTTTGGAAGACGATTTCTTTAAATGTGAGACAGCAGAAAATGTTTGACACTTTAGGTTAGCAGCACAGTAATAGCAGACTAATTAAAAACTATAATCAGTGAATGTAGCTACTTCGAATGGCTAATCCAGAAAAAGCGCAGACCCTGAGTAGAATTAAAACATTTGCTTTGATATTAACTTACTCATTTTACTCAGTGGAGAAATGTGTTAATTCAGTCACATTCATGCAGTGAAAAGCACAACTCTGTTATTACAGTTGTGAGCAAACATCAAAAGAAGCCACCCGGGCCTTGGCCTTCCCCACTTAGCCATGATAACAGGCTGTGATGCTGTCTTTTCCATTTTCCCTCCTCACTATCCTCGGATTTCTGTCGGTAAGACCAACACCAATAGGGTTTTTTTTTTTTTTTTAAACTTCACTTCAAAGTAATGTGTTATAAATACCAGATGTGACTGTAACGGCTGTCATCATCTAACATTACGCGGCTCCATAAACCACCAACAGTTTCACTGCTCCCGCTCGACACTCTAGTGTCGTGATTCATTATTGTAAATAAGCAACAAATGGAGAAGGAGCACTAATAAACTGATCCTTCAGTTTCAGATTGGATGTGTTTGTTTAAAGTGTGATTGTTTGAGTAGCTTGGAAACGTCGCGAGCAGTTGACGTCACTACTGTACAGGCCCTAATGCTGGGGTTTGGCTCCTCCGAGGATACGCAGCGATCATGGAAACGGGAAACTTAATCCATGAATGAAAAAATCAGAACCATGTAGGTTAAAGCTGTCTCTGCAATGGCTCCCCAAGGGAAATATATAGATTTTCTTCTTTTTTCCTACAAACAACAAAAAACTTGGAACAAACCCCAGGAATATTAAGTTAAAGCTAAAAAGTCGACATCATCAGTGATCTCATCTGTTCCTGCTTGATTTGACCTCAGCCATTTGTTTCCTCAGGAATGATACATGAATCAAAGTGACCTATAAGTCTCGCATGAATGGGAAAACGTACCCTTTTGGAAACGCACCACTTTAGTCAGCTTGTGTGTTACAGCTAGAGAAAAGTCTATGAATATGTATTAAAGTCAGATCAGGACAGGAGGTCAGGTGTATTTATTATTATGAGGTTTAATAGATTTTGGACGCACTTAAAAAAACCAAAAATATTTCTCCGCCCTTGATTTCTCATGCCAGAGCTTTGGTTGAAGGTTTAGAAGCTGAGAATAAACTACTTTAATCTCTTCAGCTCGCTCTCACTCTCATCGCCAAAACACACACACCCGCCCGCCACACATCTGCCACTGCAGCCCACATTCAAGGAGCAGTCCTTGCCTCAGACTTCAGGCTTTTTAATTAACTTTTATTTTTTTCCCCCCGTCATCACACTCGGCGACAGAAGTGCCCGGGCTCTCTGATATATAGCACGTCCATGTCTGCATGTGCGTTTTGTTTCTTTTTTTCTTTTTTTTTTCTATGGCCGATGATTCATAGCTGTCTGCTTCAGTTTCTTATTCAGTCTCAGCTACATCTCAGAAAGACAAAAATGAGCTGGAGTGATGAATGTTTTTTTTTGTTTGTTTTTGTAGTTGTTTGCATGTAAATGAAACTATTTGCTTTTTATTTCTCATCACAAATGTTTCTATACGTGTACATATTGGGATTAGGTTTCGTTTAGGATTAGCTGTTCTCTCGGTTCGGTTTAAATGTTGGTGTACAGTTTGTTCTGGATTCCCCTACTGAATAGTTGGTGCCTTAAATGGGCTGAGCAATGCACAAGCTTAGGAACTTAAAACTATTAATATCATTAAAGAGGAGGACCGACTGGTTCTTTAATATGTATTTCATCTCCATATTTAAGATTTGCTGTTATCAAAGCATTAGAGTTGACAAAAGGTTGATTGTCATGCCTTATACGTTTTAAAAGAAGGACACATGTAACAAGTTGGTTACTGAGAGAATTGCAATAAGCAAAGTTTCACTGGGAATTTAGTCAAGCCAGATTCATAGAAAATATTATTGTCCTGTAAATATGCTGGCTTTTTTATCATTATTATTATTATTATTGAAGAATCTTATTTTTTGTATGAGGTCTGTAATTTTCTGAGTATTAGTTTATCTTTCGAGCATTGAGGAGCTTGTCTCATGATAACATAGGCGGCGATCCTGTTTTCACTGCATTTTGTATTTGTTCTTGAGAGTTTGTGACCAATTATTTTGTACATTGTCATTTGAATGATTGATGTCTCACATGAATCGGAGATGGAAGTTTGATAGATTGTATTATGTTCCTTTGTTTGCAATAAAAACCACCATTATTGCACTCAGTTGTGTCCTGGGATTCTGTTTTTGAAAAGGATTTTAAATTCTTTTACTTTAATTATCTTGCATAGAGGTTTCCCTTATCAAATTAAAGCCTGTCAGTAAGACACAAGACTAGTACAATAGCCTTGCAAACCTTACAGTTAAGTCCGATTGAGATGTGATGGGCATGCATACTTTCAGCTTTAATTCGGTAGTTTCACAAAAATGTTGCAGTATGTTGGCTACACCAAAAGTTTAAAGGTTTCTTTAGCTTTTTTTAGTCTAATTATGGCTTATTTCACTTGCATCAAGTTTGGAGCTCATATTGAAAATTCTTGTTAAAAGATAACAAATGCAAGTTCAACAGTTCTTAATGTCTTGATGCATGCTCAATCATCCAGGTACGTAAATCCCAAAAGGTTGATTCTGTCCATCTGGACGTAGTGTTCTCAGTGGGAGAAACGCTTCGTCACTCATCCAAGTGACTTCTTCAGTCTCAGCTGACTGCAGGTTTCCCCAACAAGAAGGCCCTGAGTAAATGTGGTTGTCCCAGCTGGACATTGTCAAAGCTGGGAAGGCACCTAAAGAAACCTCCAGCCGATCCAGGAGAGAAGAACAACTGCTGCCTAAGCAAAAATCCATAGTGATCACCTATGTGTCAGGAATATCGGAACAGCTGAGACGCATTTTTTCTAAACACAGTCTCTGTGGCTTTTAAACCCCAAAACAGGCTGGGCCCAAAAAGTCGTCCACCCCAAGGATCGGGTCCCCAGACACAATCAGAGTAACATAGTGTACGCCGTTAAGTGCCAGGAGGATTGCCAGGATTTATACATCAGGGAAAGCAAACAATCTCTCGTGAAGCGGATGGCACAACACAGAAGAGCTACCTTATCAGGCCAGGACTCTGCAGTCTATTTACACCTACAGGCCAGTGGACCCTCTTTCAATGATGAGGATGTACACAGAGGACAGAGAGGATCGCTAGTTTGAGCGCGGAGTTAAGGAGGCCATTTACGTGAAAAGGGAAAGACCATCTCTGAAAAGCATAGTAATGATCAAGGAACTGACCTCACAGGCCATTGCTCATTCAGTGGGCTGGTTTCAATTATTGTGCAAATGTACTGTTTACAAGGTTGGGGAAACCTGCAGTCAGCTGAGACTGAAGAAGTCACTTGGATGAGTGACGAAACGTTTCTCCCATTGAAAACGCTACGTCCAGATGAACAGAATCAACCTTTTCGTTCTTCTTAATCTGTCATAAAATAAAGTGCTAACAGTGTTCACCTGATTATGTAACTACATGTCAATAAACTGTCCAATTAATTCTGATCTGAAAGTACGGGTCCAGTGAGCTTGTGATCTCATTCATTGCCTTTGAAATAGCTCCTTTAAGAATAGGGACGAGGTCTGCGACCACTTGCAGTCAGTTGAGGTTAAGCGGTCAATTGCATGCAATCTGTTTGCAGTGAATCAGAAATTTGTAAATCCACTGCTGGCTACAGACACAGAATTCACACTCACTTCTTAGATTCGGACTGACTGATTGATTGAAATATGCCTGTGCTTATAAATTAAACAGCAACCTTTGCAATCAGTCTGTCTGTGTGATTGCAGTCAGTGTGAGTCAGACTGGAGCTGTTTGGAAACAGGTCCTAACAGACAACCGGCGCAACTGCCTTGCAATTGCAAGTGGTTGCTGAGAGACTGAGGCTGTTGGATGTTGATTGCTGCAACTACTTACATTCTGTTGCTGACAGCAAAAATACTACATGCAATTATCAGGCAACCAGCAGTTTATTTCTAGTACCAAGGACATTGCTGTCCTCCTATAGTGTAAGTTGTAATACAATGTGATTGTTCGTTATTATTATTATTTGATTTAAAATCCATCGTGGTGGTGTACAAAAGCAAAATTGCAAAAACATTTATTGTCATTCATCTCCACACACACTTGTTAAATGTAAAGTCAGGGGTCAGTTTTGGTGAAGAAAGTGTTTCAGTCAGTGTTGACAAGTCTTCATGTTTCTTTGTGTAATGTTTCACTTGTGGTGGAAAGTTAATTCTTAATCTTGGAAACAAGATTTGACAAACAATAGTTGTGTTCAGGTTTAAAGGTCCACCATCCTAACACTAGCCCCAAAGAACAGCTAGTTTCATTTTCAGCTTCGCTCTATTAGAGAGAGAATATTTTTTTGTATGTGATTGAACTTGTTTAATTCTCTAGTCCCAGTGCAGATATGATTTTAAATATAGCCAAATTGTGGCGGTGAATGTCATTGATTCCAGTCAGATTAGGATCAGTGGGGGTTAGTCAATTTCCATCTTGGGGTCTTTGTGGTTTTCCTTGAGCCCATTACTAACCACATGTGCAGTGCGGTGCAGCACATTGTCCTGCTGGGGAAAACCATTGGCATTGGGGATCTTTGTTAGGTGTGTGTGCTTGTCTTCAGCAATGTTTAGGTATGTGGTACATGCCAAAGTTTAATCTGAAGGGGTTGCCAAGACCCAAAATTTTCTGGTCAGTGTTATGCAGATCATCTGTCAGCGGATATTGCTGATTGGGGGACATTACAGACTTGTGTCCATTGGATGTCTGATCATGGATGGATGGATGGATGGAATTCTTCCACACATGAAGTGAAGAGGTCATTGAAGCCAGAAACCATTAATCTCTGTCACCTTCCTCCTCTTCCACTATCCACACCTGTGTAGTTACTAACTGACCCATCTCACAAGGCTCTCCATCCTGTCCAACTCACCACCCTCTTCATCACTGGTTCACAGAGAGAAGAGAGCGATGCCGCTGCGTTTTTGTCACACCCGCACCAAATTCAGGGCTACTGACCACCCACAACTCCCCCCGTCACCCATCAGTCCTCAAAGAATAAGTTGTTTCTCTTTAAATACTGTGAACTTCTCACACTGAAATTATGCCCTGAAAACATTTACAAAGGAATTTACAATGGCATCCCTAATCCAGGCCCTCCTACTCTAAGTGCCTGCGTTTAATCCCCAGTGTTAACCTGGCTTTGGGAGTGCCGCTCACTATCAATATGTGTTGTTTAGCAAAGTGACAATCGCTCCCTCTGGTCCAGATTAAGCGGAGAAGGAGAAACCAGATACTTAATCCTTTGTGGCATGGAAAGAAAACTCCCTTCTTGGACTTCACTTTCATCACCTCAGGGTCCACGTCTGCCAGAACCAAAAGCACTCACTCTATTATCACAGTGTTGCCTGACTGGGATAACCCCAGCCTAATCCATCACTGCTACCATCTGCATGTTTGTGCAGGCAGGGTGGGTAAATAACGCCGTGTTGGTGGGCTTGGGTTACTTCTTGTTTTTCCTTTCTTAAGTTTTTGGCAGATGGCTGCAAGGGGCATTTTTTCACACATAATGAATCAGTCAGCAAATGTGTTTAGTTTTGTTACCTCGTAAACCACAGTGGGTTCCTTCAGCATTCCTTACAGACCCCACCCAAAGAAGTTCACATCAAAATGGGGATTCTCCATCAGACTTCAACAAGTCAAGTTTTCAAGTTTTCTCCCTCCTTGTTAGTATCAGCATTAACTTTATGTTGTACATTTCGTTGAAGTGAGAGGTAGCCACGTGTATTTAGTTCTGTGACCCTATTCTTCTTCTTCGAAACAGAGGTTTTAGCTAATGAACACGACCGCAGCCCCGGGGAGCTCACATCAAAGGCCACAGCTGACTGAGCTGAACAGACAAATTGTTTGAACGCATGGATTTGGAAATAATGAACTACTGCAGAGGGTGGGAGAGTGTGGAGCAGTTACAACAAAAATGTTGTCACATGGCCCGCGGTCTCACCGGCCTTGTCTCGGTGTGAAGCGTGTGAGGCTTCGGGGCAGGGGCCAACTGTAACGGCAAATACTGGGAACAGAAAAAAAAAAACGTGTTTGACATAAACAGCTACACTTGTTTTTCTTTAGAGTGTTCACATTTTACTTAATGTTTTGATATTGAACCTTGATTTCGCTGTAGTTGTTTCCCAGTACATAAGATGACATGGAAATGCAGATGTTCAGATTTCAACAGTGGATCATTGGCAGCTTGTGTGTAAAAGGTGTCACATGCAGCAATGAATCCGCCTCCGCAGCCCCTCTCAGGTTTATTGACCTTAACACTGTGGTTCAGCTCTTTGTTTTGGTTTTCCACCAAAAATCTTTACTGTTTTGGCTCATTTTAAAGCTCTCATAGGATTGTTTGTGCCTGCTCTGTTGGCTGGCAATTTTTTCTCTCCGTGTCTAGTCATGGTTCAGTAGTGACCGAACCAATGTTTGTTCTTCAGTGTCCTTCTTACACTTCCTAGCAAGAGAAAGTTTGTGTTAAATGATTGTTTTCAGCTATTTCTTAATCAGCTATGATAAAATAAAATAAATTACATGTGCTCAAATGTCAAGGATGTGAAGAGAAAAAAAAGGCTCACCCGGTCCTTTTCCTGGTGATGTTGACACTGGGGACAGAGAGGCGATGTTGGTGACTGTGCTTCAGTGGGAAATCTAGACCATACCTCTGTGGTAACTCCATCCTATCAGAAACCCTATGATGTCACATACGCCATCTGACTTGGACCTCCCCAGAAAGGCAAGGAGAGCCTTTAGAAAAGTCCCAGCATTTTATTTGTTTCCATCTGCTGGCTTTGCAAATAGAACATAGGACATAACCATAAGGTAATTAGCAGACAATGCACAATAAATGTCAGCAGTGATATTATGCAGGTTACATTGCTGGTTCTACAAAGATTCACAGCAGAAGTCTAAAGCAGTGAAGTGTTACAGATTAAGTTCATAATGCAAACAAATGAGAGAGAAGTCTAGAGGTGCATAAATGTAAACGGTTTCAAAGTGTTGGCTCAAGTAATCAAAGTCTGTTTACGTGGCGAAGACACTGAGGCCGTCTGTTTGCAACCATGTGCTAACCATATTAACTGTTTAAACAAAAACAAACACAGACGCGTTTTTTTGTTTGTTTTTTATTCATTTCAGTAATTTGATTAGAGCAATACTTCTCACTTTGTAAGAGACTAGACCTTTGTTCTGCATGGAAACAACATCAACATCTGTCTGTTTGTAGTTGAGTTTTGACCAGGAACATGATGCCAGGCATTGCTGAGATGAAACATATGGTATCTCAAGGCAAGCATCCATCCACTGGTCATTTAGAGGGTGCAGTTAAATATTTGACTCATAGGCGTCACCCATTGGTTTTGGTCATTGCAATCTTGTTTTTTCAGGCTAGACAGCTGAACTGAGCTATGACCACCTAGAACTAGTGTTAACCAGCTAGCTCCGGTAGCAAACCGCAAAATTCATTGTGATTCAGGTTTAAAAAAACGAAACACAGAAACCAAAACAACAATCCTTTCAGCAACTTTTAGTGTAAACAGATGCTGTAAAGTTGGGCATTTTAACACAGCATGGGTGATTTTGGAGTCAAACTCAAGTAGCCGTTTATGGAAGGGCAGCTTTAAACAGGATTCACTCTTGAGCCAAAAAACATTTTGACTCTCAAAGCGACAACAAATGTGAATCCAAATGAGTCATTTTGATTTACATAAGCTGAATGTGTAAATGTAAAACGTGATAATCTATTTTCTGCTGTCCCAAAATGCTCAAAAGTTATCAACTTTGGTCCTTAAAGACCTCAGAAAACATTTAAAGTTCACCTGGGGAAATACAACTACTGAAAGGACCCTGCCCAGAGATTTGTTTTTGTTTCGATTATGACACAAATTTCAGGCCACATTTTGTTTTTTTTATTCTTGCTATTTATTTTTAAAGGATCCCACAACAAATTAAGGAGTAAGGAAGTTAGTGAAGTAACTCTTTACACAACTAGTCGTTAACTTGAGAAAGTCTATTGTCTATAAACAAATGACAAAAAACTCCATTCTGTCCTTAAGTTTTCCTTCACCCTATGGATGGAAAAGTGGTGCTGTCTGCTAAGAGGGCTGCTGTTCCACTCTGCCTTTTGGTGATTTACATGCCATAAGTGTAGGTTTTCATTGTTACAATGGAGAATTTAAATGATGCCGTATATCACCGACATGACTGCCGCAATGGAAACCGTCTTCATTATCCACTTTCTACTGCAGTGTAGAAAGAAAAGAGCATACAAATTTTGCCTATACAAAAGCTTCCAGGAGACAAGGGGTTCTTATCTGGAGCAGGGCATGTTTAGAAACCCTGCTGCATCACCTTTAAGCAGTAGATTTGACTTGTTTGCTGTACTTCCGACAAAGGAGAGAGGCTGGGCACTGTGACAAAACCCCCTTTGTGCAGTGAGTCCTCAGAGACTGAGAGCAAAGACAATGAAGGTTTTCATCGATGAGCCGCATTGTTACTCTGGATTGCACTGAGGGCCATTCACAGATCAGATCCCGTGTGCGGTTCCCAGCCCGCTCTGCTGCCATGGAAAAGCTTGCTGCTGTGAGGCTGCGTTTCTCTCTGCTGACTCAGAAAGTTTTCCAGAGACACTTTAAGGAAAAGTACTTAGAGCAGCATATCGTGTTGTACAATATAAAGTTAAAAAGGGGAAGACAGAGTGGTTTTCTCAGGAGTCCATTAAATATAGTATAAACATGCAGGTTGGGGGAGTGTAGCAGTGAGAAAATATCCATCAGATCATTTGTCGAGGAGAACAGCTATCACTGCAGCCACCTTTAAAGACAAAAAAGCACTCATGTCAGGGTGAAAGGATCAGACAGTTACCTGTGTGGTTTTTATATAAACCAGCTTCTAATTGGGCTCCGGGCATGCTACAACCTCTGATCAGAATGGGTGGGCAGCCATGTTACTGGGCGGCGACAGAAAGACCCCCATATCCCCCTCCATTGTTCTGCAGTGCTGAAGCAGATATAATCTTCAGTGAATTTTAATCCCTCCAAAACAATGCAGTGGTCCCTGGGAAGTCACCGTAGGGTATATAAAAGGTAACAACAACACACATTTGGAGCAGACTGAAATGCCGTTAGGAGTCAGCTGCACCTGCATATTTATTTGTGAAAGATATATGAGGTGCCTGGAGAAACTGCTTGTTTTATCATTTTAGGGCATCTGTCCAGTAACTGTCAGGATAGTTCAATAAAACGCAAAAATGTCAAACTGCTGGTGACGCTGGAGGACAAGTCAGAGGATCCCAAAAGTCATTAGAATACGTCATCCGGGAACTACGAATTGCCATTTTGGAGATGCTAAGATATTTCACCGTGAGAACTTTGAAACTCCAGAGATGGGTCAGTTTAAGTACACAGTGATTTGAGCTGCTCTCAGAAAGCTGCACATTCTGATGTGTGCCACCCGGAATATTTTCAAAGCCAAACAAGTCCAAGCTGCAGTTTAAGTAACATGAAACAAAAAAAGGAAGGGTGACCCTCTTAATTCAGATGAGAATTTGCTCTCTTCCTCTGGTCGAACATTGTATTTTCTGCCTTTTTTCTTCAGTACAGTAAGCACACAATCACCCAAGGTCGCTGTGATTGTTAACTAGTGTGGTCATGGAAACACTCTGCATATCTTTAACTAGTCTATATGGCCTCCTCTAAGACTGAGATTGAGGACCTCCAACAGTGCATTTAAAGGGCACTTTTTTGTTTGTTCACTGGGGTTGCATGTTTACACCAGCTGGGCCAGACATTGTCATTTCCATTTGCATATTTGAGTTGAGCATGTTTGAGGCCTTGCTGCTGCTTGGTGAACCACAAGAACTGCGGGCATTTCCAGGATTTTTTAAAATGGGGTTGCACAGGAAGCCTAAAAACTGGCCCGTGAGGGTGGGACAGCCCATGGAAAATAACCACATTCTATCAGAAATGAATATAGAACAAAACCACTTTAAAACTGCATGACAGTTCAACCAGATACCATGCACAGACCTCCTTCCTCCATATACATGTATTAGGAGAGGTGCCTTCCCTTGGCACTGAGACACAACATTCAACCACAAGATAACGGAGTTAACAAAATGCAGTGTGATTATAACCATTAA
This sequence comes from Pundamilia nyererei, assembly GCF_000239375.1. Classification (NCBI taxonomy): domain Eukaryota; kingdom Metazoa; phylum Chordata; class Actinopteri; order Cichliformes; family Cichlidae; genus Pundamilia; species Pundamilia nyererei. The sequence continues at coordinate 981,173 of NW_005187615.1, read as the reverse complement.
TCTATTTTATCAAAAAGTAGTAAAAGAACGCTGTCTCACACGTCTTTTGTTTCAGGTTCATCTTTGCAAGGTAGAGAATTTAGGTAATTGTGGGTAGTAGATTAAACCACTGTGGAGCAGAATGCACCATATTTCATCTATGATTATCACAGAAGCTTTAAGTGTATATTACATTATTTAACATTGTATAGTTAAAGTGCTGTGAAAAAGTATTTGCCGCTTCCCGATTTCTTGTTTTTCAGATCATCAATTAAATTTTAATATTATATGAGACAAGCCTTCGTGTTCTTTTGGTCAGAATTGAGTTTCACCTTTGAACTCTTCCAGTCTCTTTCTTATTGTTCAATCCTGAACTCTGACCTTAACTGAGGTAAGTGAGGCCTGCGGCTCTTTAGATGTTGTCCTGGGTTCTTTTGTGACCTCCTGAATGAGCTGTTGATGGGCTCTTGGAGTTGCCACTGTTCTTTCCAGTTATTTTCCATTTCTGGATAATGTGGTTCACTGGAGTTCCAAAGCTGGAACCCTTTGCAGACTGACAGATGTCAATGACTTGTTTCTCAGCTGTTTCTGTAGTTTGTAACATGATATGCTTTTTGACATTTTTACTCTGTTTCACGTCTAAATGGGATAGTGAAACTGAACTCAGCTTTCCAAAAAAATATAGTTAAACATAATTCATTCATAATTTATTCAATTAAAAATGATCTTGGAGTATTTTTCATTATTGTTAATTAATGAGGGAAAATGGGATTTGTGGGGCTTTAACTTCTTTGTCTGAGAACAATTGTGGGAGAGAAATAGTCACAGGATCACTAAAGTCAATGGAATACATCATCCAGCCACAATGAATATCTGTCCATTGTTTTAGTCTTGACCAAAGATCACCTGATCACCCGATAAACATTGTCATCCTCAGGGCCACGCTGCTGGCCTGCCTAAAAAAAGACCTCTCCACTACCATCGATCATTATCTGTCTGCATTTCCATCTGTCTTTCTGTTGTTCTCTGGATCCTCTGTTGTTATTTTTAGTGTTCAATCTCTGTCTCCTTCACCTGCCTGCGTCTGTCAGTCTGCTACTTCTACAAGGCCCAATAAGCAGTATCTAATGTGACTGAGCGGACACCCACCGCTCCTGCTGCACGCTTCCTGTGAACAGCTGGACCTGCAGTCTGACAGCCGGACCGGCAGTCCACACTCCGCTCTGATCCCACCGACTCTGTGCATTTGTGCATGTGACGGCGCTCGTCATGTGACTTCTGCCCGGTTCACTGCTTCGGTGTCAGAGCTTATCAGCCAGCAGACCACCAGCAGAGGCTGTAGATGTTTGTTCCAAGTTCTCAGAGCAGATCAGTGGTCATAAAACTTCACCTCAAAGCCCCTGCCAACTCACCTTATTCTGAATCAGTCTGCTAGTTTGGCTTTTATCTTTTATTATCTGTTTAACTCTGATTTGTGTTGGCCGTCTTCATTTTCCAGCCTTCGCCTTGAGTCTTTTGTCAAGCTGTTTCCCTGTTTCCTGACGTGATTCCTGGCTGGGACAGATGAGCTTGTCACACTCAGCTGTTCCTCTGGATGATGTATCACCAGCACTTGGGCTTGCAGTCAGGACATGTGCTTTTTTTGTTAGAACAACATCGGCGAGACTTTAACATATCTGAATTATAGCTGTGATTTAGTGCAGGGTCAGACAGAGCAGTCACAATTCAAAGCAGCAGAAGCCAGCATCATTATAACTTGAGTCATGTTGTCATTTCATGACTCATGTCGTTGTGTCATTTTGGTTTGGATATTTTAACTACATCTGTCGTTGCTGCGTGCTCATATCTATATACAGTTCTCCCATTCTCCGCTTATGTTATTTTAAGCACGTCCATATTTTCCTCTTTTTCTTAAAATTATCATTCAGTTTCACTTTTGTTGAGAGGCTTTGGTAATTTACCGCAGTAATATCATATTTTGAAGCCTATCTCCTTCTTTCATCATTCTTAACTGCGTGAAGCAAAAATAACTGCAATAATAACAAATCTCCACAAATTCCTTTCCACTTGCATATCCTAGGATAGGATAGAGGATAGACTTTAAAGTCCTGATGCTGGTCTATAAAGCTCTGAATGGTTTAGGACCAAAATACATCAGTGACCTCCTGACCCAGTATGAACCTTCCAGGTCCCTCAGGTCATCTGGGTCCGGTTTTTTATCAGTTCCCAGAGTCAGAACCAGACACTGAGAAGCTGCATTCAGCTTTTATGCTCCTTATATCTGGAACAAACTCCCAGAAAGCCTCAGATCAGCTGAAACACTCAGTTTATTTAAATCCAGGTTGAAGTCTCACCTGTTCTCAGCTGCATTTGAATAAAGCACCAAATCCACACTTTTAAGCTTAAATTTCAAAACTTACATCTAACTACTGATTTTATCTATTGTTCTGATTTTATCTGTTTTGATTTTATATACTGTTTTGTTTGTTTGTTAATTAGTTAGCTTGTTTTAATCAATTTTAAATCATGCTTTTTATTTGTTTTTGTTTCTAATGTCTCTGTAAAGCACTTTGAATCACCTTGTTGTTGAATTGTGCTATACAAATAAACTTGCCTTGCCTATGGTGAAAAAGAATGCTTTCATTGGACTCTAAATACATTCTTACTGCGTCCCCAAGAATTAAGAGAGTAAATAGCAGTCAGATGCTGCTAATCAAATGCTTGATTAATTAATCCTCAGTGAGCGTGACCACATCTATAAGAAAGACTTATGGAACAATGTCCTTTGCACAGATAAGACCAAAGTGAAGATTTTCGGCCAGAATGCACAGAACCAGCACGTCAGCACAAACATCTCAAGCCAGCTGTCAAGCATGGTGGGAGAGGGTTGATGATTTGGCCTTATTTTGTAACTTCTGTAACAACTGTTTTGGAACTTTGCAGTAATTGAGTTGACCATGAATTCCTCTGTATAACAAAGCATTCTAAAATCAAATGGAAAGCAACCTGAGAGCTAAAGCTTGGCATAAACTGTGTCACTAAACAAGACAATGATCCCAAGCACACCATCAAATCTACAAAACAGTGGCTGAAAAAGAAAAGAATCCAGGTGTTGCTGTCACCCAGTTAAGGTCCAGATCTCAACCTGATTGAAATACTTCAGTGAGACTTTAAGAGAAGTACATAAACTACAAATCTTAGTGAATTGAAGCAATGTTGTAAAGAAGAGTGGACCAAAAATTCTTAAAAAAACAACAACATGAAAAACTCATAAAGTTATAAAGAAGATGATTGCTTCATGTTAGTGCTGCTATAGCGTGTAATTCGTTTTTCAGAGGACTTTTTAGTGTCCTGTACAAAGAGCACAGAGTGCTTTTTTCATGACTGTACATAGTGCCAGTGGTAATCCAGAGCAAATTGTGCTGCTGTCCAGTTAACCTGAGGGCCTCAAGTTAGCTGAGGTATAAAATCAAGAGGCTGCATCAGTGGTTGTATAATAGATCAAAACTCACCAGTCATACAACCAAAATCTGTACAAGATGAATGAGATACAGAATCAGAATCTCCTCAGAATCATTTCCCGATTGACCACATGACTTACTTCCCCTCTACTTTAAATTAGGGCACTTTTGACTTAATTAAACACAACCATGATCATATACAGAACCAGGGATGACAAAGCAGCAGAGACAAAAGGAGGAGAAGAACTCTTTTGTGCTAACCACAACACAAGCGTGTGTAGCAGGAGACCTGAGAATGAAGCAAAGCACAACTCATGTCAAAATGGATAAATTACTTGAAACAGAGAGGTTCGGGGGGTGCAGCAGGAGGCCCATTTAGGAGCTTTTAAAGTTGAACAGCATGAAGTCTTAATTACTGAGACTTAACACTGGCCAGTGCTCCGCTCACGCTGCGATGGTCAGGAGTTGGAGGCTGCTGCCCCCATGGTTTCAGAGGAAGGAGAGAAGACTAAAAAATGAAGCCTGAGCAGAACATATTCACTGTTTTTATCAGCAGGTGGGGGATATAATAAAGGCTGGTTAAACTTAATTCCATTCTTGGATTTTTAGATAAAAGGCCTGATCCTGTTTGCCACTCGGTGTCAGGATGAGATGTGTTTCTAACAAATTACACTTTCTCTCCTCCTTTTATCCTCCCGTCAGAATGAACCTTCATGCACACTGGATTTTATTGGCGGTAATGATCGCAGGTTACTCCCTGCTGATTAATCGTGTTAATACTGTTTGTTCAGATTGAGGTGGGTGGGGTCACTTATTTGGAAATATACTGTGTCCGAAGCTCTGCAAGCACTGGTAAGAGTGCAAATGAGAACAGGGATACACATGTGTTCATTCCGCCTGGGATGACAGGGTTCACATGTGTCTTTATCTCTTTAATGCTCTTCACAACGGATAGAATCCATATTTAATATTATAAAATAAATCACACAGGCAGAGCAAACAGACTTTAGGTTTACAACAAGATCCTATAATAGCAACTGTTTTCTGTTTTTATAAAGAGCAGTGGAAGATTCAGCAAAGAAGACTTTCTACATACTGAGATGTTAATTTGTGGGTGGTCACTGGTTTGCCTAAATGCTTTAAAAATTAGCCAAATCTAGAAAAAAAACATTGTTCTACATAGAGGTGAATATGGTTGGATGATGAACAATAACCAATATTATCGCTGTTCCTGTTTTAAGAAGAACAATTTGTACTCACTATCTGCCTGTTGGTCTCACAGAAGCCAACACAACTGAATCACAAACTTCTGGGATGGTCTGTACCACACAGCAAAACATAATATTAGTCAGATAATTAATTTAAAATTCTCCAAAAGGCTCCAACAGCACAAACCCAGAGTGAAGAAGCTCAGTTTAGTGACTAGAGTCAGCTTCAGCTGCCTGTATTGGACATCTTTCCATCAATGTAGCTACATCCCAAACTCCAGTATCGGAGTAGTACGGATGCCTTATTTAAAAAATAAAAAAAAAAGATTAGGCTTCAGCATGTTCTCAACAGAATTTTATTCATGAAACTATGGAAACTGCAGCTATAGTTAAGTGTAATAGGCATCCATGATTTAGAACATAGATGGAAAAATACTGGAGCAATTAGCAGTCTGCAAAAAAATATTTAAGCTTACCAGTAAGCTTCTTACTGTGAAACGTTTCCCCCTCATCACTTCAGAGGATTCCTCTCCAGTTCCCCTTGGTTCACTTCTAGTAAAACTCCATTGTTGCATTTTGCATGCAGGGACTGTTAATTTACCCAATTACTAGATGTGGAGATGACTAGTGAAGTGTAACTGCATCTATTACAGCTTGCGGTACCACTTCACTACATTTTTCTTAAAGTTAAAACGTGATATGAGCTGTTATATTATTATTGTCATGTGATGCATGAAAATTCCCATAATCACCAGATTAAAAATACCTCTAAACTGAGTAATTTGAATGGTACTTACACATGAATGCAAAGCTCAAAGACTTTCACTGTTCTGCTACTTTTTTCTGATTTCTGTATATTGAGCATTTCCTTCCACATCGCAGGAGTTTAAATGATGCATTCAAATGCTGTCTCCCAGTGTTTACCTTTAAGCTTCTCTTAGTCATGGTTCCCAGGTCCTGTTTTATGCTTACTTGTGAATACTACAAGCTAATTTTGTGTGCTAACTGCCTAATGGCCATGTTGCTCTTGTTAAACACATAATGTTTCTCAAGAGAATTAGTGTATAATTTGGTATTTTCAGTATTTGTATTTCTCAAATTATTAGCAGCAATTTTATTTGTTTCATTAAGTAGGAATGTAAATAAAATCTCACCTGACTTGAACTCCCCATCACAGCACAGTCGGGACTCTTTCCTTCCCTAATTAGCTGAATGTCCGGGTGTCTCCTGTGGTGGTATCAGAACAAATGTCACAGGGCATTCTTCTTTTGGCTGATGTACGTGTATGTTCTTGTGTAAAAATCTCCCCGGGCTTTGTTACCTTTGGAGGTCATGAATTGGCCCGTCAGCAGCCGTGATGATACACTTTCATTTCAGCCAGTAATCCCACAGCGCAATAAAACTGTCTGGCCTCTGCGTCTGCCTCCAGTCAGACCAGCTTTACTCAAAAATATGTCCCAGCCCTCCCCCCTCGATATTATTAAGTGGAATGTAAATCCCAAAATACAAGTTTAGATCTCCTTTTTCCTCTAAAGGTTACATGTCATTACAAAAAAGCTATTTGCCAGGAGATGGAGAGACAGTAATCATATATAGGTCGTGTGTTATAATGAGGGAGTGCATGTCAAACCAAACCAAGACACCAGCAAGGACAGAGGTCACTGCAGTGTGGTTGTGACAAAGTGGGTGAGAAGACCATTTGTCTACATTCTTAGTTAACATTCTTGTTTTGATTTAACCATATTTCACATGTAATCTGCAATAGGCAAACATCTACTATCCCGGGTTTGTTTATGTTCTGCACTTTTACAGATTATATAATATAACATAACATCTTGGTTTAAATCAATTCATACAAGTTTGTTAAGTTAACATGTTCTTTATTTCAACTGTTAAATGGTATTGTTTTGAACTTACCTTTACCTACCTGTCTTCCAGAAACAAAAGGAGGAAATGTAGTTCTACTTCCTGCTTTATACCTTCTGGGTTCATCTGAGGTCACAGGAAGAGACC
>NW_005187615.1:972953-974415 GCF_000239375.1 Pundamilia nyererei | reverse complement strand
GTAGAGGATGAATATAATCATGTTCATCTCACCTACCTACTGAATGGAATAGTCCAGAGGAGAAAGTGTTTGATTAAGGGGACTATTTAAGCAGACGAACTCAGGTGTTTCAGGAGAAGGGTTCAGGTCAGTGTAGCTGTGTGCAGTTTGCAGTTTGACCTTAATTTCCGTTGATTTAAGTTCAGTTATGTTTATTTGAATTGAGTTAATTATAGAGTTGAGTTTCTTATTTGTTTCTTTGTAAATATTGTTGGGCCACAGAATGGTGAATAAATCACTTGCTACACTGGACAGCATCAGTCTCCTGCACTTCTTTGACCGCTTAAGTCGAGTCCTACCACAGTGGTCAAGCTGTGTTTGGGTTGGCAGAGAAGCTGCAGCTTTGTGCAAAAAGTGGGTCTCTGTGTTGAGGCATTATCTCACAGCTGGGTTTGCTAGAATTTTCAAAACAAACAAGTTATTGGATTTTCTGCCCCTGCCCTGCATGTCATCTTTGTAGAAAAGTGAAACAGCTTGAGAAAAAAAAGAGAAGAAAATTAATAATTAATTAAATTATGTGAAATTCTTTCCAGTTCTTCAACTTTAGAGATGCCATAATGTGAATAAAATGTATGACCCTTTCAAAGCATACGACTTGTGCTATGATCAATAAATTATTGAGCGACAACAAAACACTCACAGTGACTACAAACTCACTCAACTGCTAAATCCTCAGTGTTTTTAAGTTTGCTGTTGGTTGTTGGTTTTGTGTTCAAAGTTGAAAACCACCCCAAAGAGAATTCAGCGCATTGGTGACATTGATTCTTCTGTAGCAACAGTACCGTGCAGGTAGAACTAGATCCTACAGTGCTAACAGCTTGAGTCCCCATCACTGCCTTTTAGTTGTTGAAGATCAGGCTCTGGCTGTTGGGCTGCAACTTGTTTTTGCCACCACTCTGGCTTCTCTGGTTCTTGTTCTGCGTTAGCACGTTTGTGCAGATGTTTCCAAAGAGCTGAAGTTGTGTTAGCATATAATATACCTGTTTATGTCCTTGTTGCACTTTACCATGGTGTTCTTGTCCTTTTGTTCAATAAAAATACAAGTAATTTCCATATTTCCACTCCTCAAAAGATATAAATCCCCCCACCATTCTCCTCCTCCATAGACGAAAACCAAAATCAGATGATTAAAAGGCACGGCTGATGTTTTTTGTCTTTATATCTGGCTGTCATCCAGATAACTGAAGAATCTTCAGGAAATCTTAGGAAACTATAACAGCAATTTGATTATTAAATTTAATGCAGAAACTCCTTAAAAGGTTAACCGAGGAATGAATTACACCCAACACTACCAACTACTCATTTGCCTTCAAAGTAAGATATACACTTTTTGAAATGTGTTGGTTTTCATGCTACCCTTCTAGTGACATCTAGAAGGCAAGACATCTCCCCCCCTCCCCTCCTCCCAAACATCTCCCAGTGT
>NW_005187615.1:957538-971243 GCF_000239375.1 Pundamilia nyererei | reverse complement strand
GTAACTTCTGTCGGTGCTGTGCTTTTTTGGAAACCGAATTTCCCAGAGGAACCCACCCGAGGGATTAATAAAGTTCTATCTTATCTTATCTTAGTGATGCCCGAGCAAAGTTTGAGGAGAAAGGGCGACGCCTGAATCATGAATCATCCTCTGGGAGTCATGAATTTACCATAGTTTGTGCTAATCAGTTTGGTATTTGTTAATATATTTCTTTTGGGAACAAAATGTTTGACAGACCAAAAATTACAGCAAAAACAAACAAAGAAACCAAGAGCAAAATTCCCCGGTCATCCAATATTCACTACCAAGGACCATAAACTCAATCATAATAAGTTGACGTATATTGAAAGATGATAATCGATGGGTGGTAAGCACTAATCTCTTCCTGAGAATGCAGCTTGGGGCCTCACTGGAGATCAGCAGCATTTCACAGGGCCTGATGCCACTGAGGAAGTGTTACAAACTGAGAGAAACAGGCATAGAAATGAGTACAAGAACAAACTGGGGCAATAAGGCTTTTATTGATGTATGACTGGAAACGGAGTATATGAGGCTGAACTCAGTACATGAGCAGAAACACATTCATCACACACAAAAAACTCTTGCACTGCAGTGACAGACCGTCTCTAAACTGAGTGCTGCCACTCAATACAGAAAATATGAAACTTACTGATGACCTCAGTTTCCCTCAAACAGATCCATTTCATGCAGTGCAGCCTCGTGACACTGAAATACAAACTTTATGTATCAAATAGCACATGCATCACTTATCCGATCTGTAAAAAATGACTTCCTCGCTCTACATGTGAACCAGACATATTAAAAAGAATGTGAACTTTTAGGACAGTGATTCTCAAAATGGGCCCATACAGTGGTGTAGTGGGTAGCACTATTGCCTCACAGTAAGAAGGTCTGGGGTTTGAATCCACTGCCAGACTGGAGTTTGGAGTTTTCATGTTCTCCCAATGTCTGCATGGGTTCTCTCTAGGATTCCTCTCACCGGCCAAAGCAACCACTCACATGTTTCACAGGTTAATTAGTGACTCTAAGTATTGGCTAGACTCTAGCCAATACTTAGAGTCACTAAGAGTCTAGCCACTAGAGGCTTGAATGAGAGTGTGAATAATTTGTCACTGTGTTAGTCCTGTAACTGGATGGATGGGTGTCACTGATCAGTCTGTAGGCCTGTGCGACTGAGACCTAGACAGCCTAACAAAAAAAGTAATCAGGTGACGCGAACCTGCTAAAAAATAATGCATTACACTCAACACGGTGACAGTGTTTAACTCATGAACACAATTTAGCAGAGGAGTTTTAGTGGCTGCCATTATACTGCTAATAATTTATGACATGGTGCCATAGCTTATGAGGCAGTAATAATCAGAATATGGGACTTTTATTACTCCTTTTATTTCTTGTTTGGCATATATATTAACGATAATGACTTATGTCTTAAACCAAGACTTCACCATTTGACATACACTTAATGTTTCACAGTACACATATATAATGACACTGAATTAAAAGAAACAATTTGAAGCTTACTGTGGATACCAGATAGCTGGAATTTATGGCCTCAGACTTCTGAGGCTTGCGTGGTTAGGAAAATGCTGGACTGATTCTTGACAAATGTCTCTTATCCCCACAGGGCATCATCAGCAGGATAATCACTTAACATTAAGCAGGAAATGCTGAGTCAGTGTAGGTAAGATGAAGGTCAGCTGCAGCCAGATTCATAGAGAGCGATCACTTGGGTACAATGAAGATCCTTCCTGAAAAGTCTTGTTTGAAATGGTTTCCGCTGATAAGGTTTGGGATATGTAATTCCAGCCATCAGAGGTCAAAGGTTTGGATTCTCTTTTAGATTTTGTCATTGCTTTGTTAAATTGCGTGTGAACGCTGATGACCCTGCAGTACAGTGTGCTGCAAGAATGCACTGCCTGAGGACTCATTGCGTGGAAAAGAGGCGCCAAAGAGATTTTTGAGGGTCTGCATCGTCTATGTGTGTGCTTAATGGTTTTTCACACTTGCTGATGGACTGCAAACCACCTCAGCAGAGGATTATTTATCATGACCAAGTGCTTTTAAGTCTACATACAACACTGTTTGTTGATTTAGGGTCAATTTTACTGACAACAGAAATGATGCGAACTCTAGAGAGGCAGGAATCATGTTGTCTATACTTTAGGGTATAATTGTGTGTTACAGCTGTGCGCTCTCTGTCAGGTAGTGGCTAATGATGAAAGAAATACTCTTAACTACAGCTACCATTACAACTAGATATAAATACTTATTAACAGTGGTAATATAACCAAAATGATAGAGATAGAAGCAGAGATATGTAGGAATACCCTAGTTGCAAATAAGTATAGTCGAACTATGATTACTGGTACAATATTATGTCATTTGTTGCTGCTGGAAGGCATGTTTACAGTCCCCAGGCAAATTACTAGGTCCACTTTGTTAGGACCAGGTAGGACCTGGTCAGAACTGGATCAGAGCTGCCCTAATGTTTCATGGCCTAGACTCAACAAGGTGCTCGAAACATTCCTCAAAGTTTGTTCATATACACTTAATAGCATCAAACATTTTTTGCAGGTTTTTAATCTGGACATCCGTGTAGCCAGCCAATCTGTAAATCTCCCATTAAACCATACCCACAAGATCTCTATTCAAATATGGTGACTGGGGCAGACATTTGAGTGCAATCAATGTTATGTTCAAGACTCAACATTGATACAAGGCAGGATCCGTGTTTTCATGTCGTTTAAACCAAATTCTGACCATACTGGCCAAATGTTCCAGCAGATATTGAGTTACTGGACCAGGAAATTATATTTCTGTCTTTCATTGTCCAACTTTGGTGAGCCTTTGGTGACAGGAGTGGCTGATCTGGTTCAAGGTTCGATGTATTGTGCATTCTGAGATGCTCTTCATACCTTGGTTGTAATGAGTGAAGTGTGACTGCTGTTCCAGTTTAGTGCTATATATAAATATATGATGAAACTGAATTTGAGTTATTTTTGCCTTCCTATCACACTCCAGAACTCTGGTCATTCTACTCCGACCTCTGGCATCAACAAGATATTTTTATCCCACTCACTGGATATTTCCTTGTTTTCAGACCATTCTTTGTAAACCCCAGAGAATTTGTTCTGATGTGAAAATCCCACTAAATCATCATTTCTGAAATACCAGTCTGTCTGGCACTAACAGCCATTCCACGTTTAAAGTCACTTAAATCATGGAAATCTTGACCATGACGTGCCTAAACTCACTGTGCTGATGACATATAATAATAATAATAATAATAATAATAATAATAATACACTTTATATACAATTTGTCTTGAGAAGGATCAGAACATAATTCCAGAGACTCATCTGTGGAAAAGGAAATTAGCTTTACTCAGTGTTCAGATTTCTGCACATCATGTTAAGTCAAATATATAATTGTAATTAATTGTCATGGCATCTACAGGTGTGTAGTATATTACCTTAAATAAATATTGTACAGTATAGAAAAACAGTAAATGATGAAAAATGTCATCCATGTCCTTGTACATCTTAAAGCCATTCTCACATATGCTAGAAATGCTCTTTACAAATGATCTTGGGACTGGGTTTAGACTTATTTTTCATTTCTGATGTTTTGCAACATTTTAGATATTGTATGCAAGCTTCCTTCTACTATGTTGAGTACTTTTTACCAGAAATCACAAGTTATCAATTCTACCTACAGGTGGCAGCCATTAGTTTTGTTCAGCCAAAATTTTAAACAGACTTCTCACATAAACTTTCCACCAATGACTTTTTGTCTGTAACGTGAAACTATGCAGAGAAACGTGAAGTGGCATCGTATCAAGCATAAAAACAGGTGTAATAGTAAGAACAGAGACATCACATCAACTAACAGAGAGTAAAAAACATAATAATATCCATCACAGCTGTCTGAAAATGTGTCATTTCACTCCTCTACTGAAGAGAGGCTAAGACAGAAAGATGAATGAAAGTAACAGAGCTAAGGAGGAACACTTAGATGGGATTCAGGTCTATAAAACTCTATTGATTTGATGCTCGCCTTCCTGCACAGTCCCTGCCTGGCTGGTGCCAGAGTAATTTGTCCCCTAGGTCTAAGGTTGCATGTGAATTTTCTGTTGTGTCAGCTGAGTTTAGTGCAGAGCATGCCTGAATGGAGGTGAACTCTCATTATCCCATACTGCTTTAATTAAGAGCTTGCTGTCAACGAAAGCAACAGCTTAAACTCATTTATTACCTCCTGCAGAAGGCATCCTCACACTGCAAAAGGCAATATTTCATCTTCAATAAAAGAGCATGCTCTACTTTGTCACAAACACATAAATTCAACAGGAAATTTGTGTTTGATTTAACACAAACCAGTATATGGAAACTGTTAAAGGGCAGTAAGCACATTTTTAAAAAGAAATAATCGTATATTTGTATAAAAACTTATATGTACTGCCGCTATATATAAAGAAAGTTATGATTTGCAGTGGGACAAAGACAATTAGCCAGCAGAGGGCAACTCCACTCGTCTCTTAAAGAAGTCTTATAGATGTCAGTGGGTGAAGTCACTGTTGTCATGGCCAAAGGCCAAACCAGGTAAACAGACTCAAATGCAGATACAGATGGAGGCACTGGTAACGTGAAAACAAGGCTTTATTTACAAACTGAGAAAGATAACTGTGAAGCAACCATGTGAACTATGAAGTTTACGTGAACTATGACATGTACGTGAAATTCTATGAAGTAATGTAGCAAACGTGAACTGTGCAATACACATGAAACACTAGGAAACAATATTAACATGAACTCTGGGGCGCCCCAGAGTCCCTGTAACACGAGGAGGAAGTTCAGAAGGTGTTCTGGTGCAGTTCAGGTAAGAGCAAAACGTGGACATGAATTGTCTTACTTGTTGCAGATGGAGGACTGGCGTGGAAGGGGTAAGTGGTCCGAGTGAGACAGAGATAAAGCCAGATGATGATCCAAGATATCCAGGAGCTGAGGCAGGGAGGCAGCCAGGGGAGAGAAGTGAGCATGAGCTGGGACTGAAAGAGCTGCTGAGAAGACCATCGTCCAAATGAAGGCTAGTATTGTCAGCATTTGAGCGTGGAGACCGGGTGGATCACTGCAAGCAGACATAGCACAGGGTGAGCAGAGAAAGCACTGTGAACAAAATCACAAGAGCTGTGGCGGCCTACACTAACAGAGTTAGCTGAAGATCTGGCAAAGAGTAGTCGTGAGCGCTGGTCTTGATTGCCAACAGGTGTGGACAGCACCCAGAGGTGGAACCATGGGAAAAACCCTGCACTCACCCGGATCATGACAACTGTGGGTACGTCCATCTTTATATACAGTCTATGAGGGCCAACAAATCTTAAGTTTTATAGTTCATGTGTCATTTATTGTAAACAACAACAACAAACTTTATTTATATAGAACGTTTAAAAACCAGTGGTGCACCAAAGTGCTTAACATACAAGAGGTAACAGGGAGGATGAAGGCTATGGCAAAGTACAAACATGCTAGCATGTTAAATAGCATTAAAAACACAGAAGCAAAAGAAATGCATATAAAAGCATGAAAGAACAATATGTGTAAGGGATAAAACAGTTACAATTTTTTAAAAATGATTAAAAGTAGTTAAGAGTAGCCCGAAGATAGAAATAAGCATTAAACTAACTAACAAACAATCATTAACTGGTAGAAAAGGCGAGGCTGAATAAATGGGTTTTAACCGCGATTTGAAGGATTGAATGGAATCAGACTTGCAGATAGTGATGGGGAGGTTACTCCATAGATCGGGTGCAGCCAATGCAAACGCTCGGTCACCTCTAATCTTCCGCCGGGATCTCGGCTGCACCAAAAGTGACTGAGAAGATTATCTTAGTGCTCTAGTAGGGGTGTATAATCTAAGTAACTCAATGAGGTAGCTTGGAGCTATATTGCTAATAATTCGGAAGGTGAGCAGCAGGATTTTGAATTGAATGCGATACTTAATGGGAAGCCAATGCAGGTGGGCAAGGACAGGGGTGATAGAGACACACCGCCCACTACCAGTAAGGAGACAAGCGGGAGCATTCTGAGTTTGCAATCTATGGAGAAGAGTAGAGTTAAGACCAAAGTAAAGGGAGTTGCAATAATCCAACCTAGATGTCACGAAGCCAGACATAATGACAGAGCAAGCTACCAACCCATCAGTTCATTCATTTTCATAGCTGCTTATACATTCAGGGTCAGGGTGGGGGAGCTGTCATCAAGTGGGCACACTCTGGATAAGTTTCACAGTTTATGTCTTTCTGCTGGAGATTTGTTCCTGTTAAAATGGAGTTTTTCCTTCCCACTGACGCCAAACTGCTTCCTCAAATGGGGTCATATGATTGTTGGGGTTTTCTGTTTTGTTTGTATTACTATAGTGTCTTTATTTTACAATGTAAAGCACCTTGAGGCAACTGTCGTTATGATTTGGTGCTATATAAATAAAACTGAATTGAATTAAAATACAACTGTGGAGGTTTTGGAGTATGGTGGTCACATGATGAGGGGCCTGATTAAGAATGTGACCAGCAGATGTCACCAGGAACTGGAGTTCATAGCGCTCACTCATGACATTAGTTGTGATTCCACCAGGTAAGCCACCCAGAAGCAACTCACTGCTGAAGAATGTGCCTGTTTTTAATGAAAGTGCATCAGTCAGGCAGGCTTCACAGCAGATGATCGGGGCAGGAAGTCAGACAGGAACGGCACAGAGCATCTGGCTAATTTTCAAGTGTAAAAAAGAAAGAAAGAAAAGGAAAGAACCCTGTGCAGCCCAAATGGCATGAATGAATCCATGTGGAGGACGGGAAAAAAATGCAATTGCTCCATAGTGATTGAGCGCTTCAGAAAGCTTCATTTTCACCATCACTAATGACATGAATCTGCAGATTTACATCCATCTGTAGACATGTGTCCCATCTATACTCTCCTTCCAGCTCTGTTTTCATCGTCTAAACTCCCAAAGGAGCTATTGGACTTTAAATGCTACAGTATGTTCACCACCTATTTGTTAATCGTGTCTGTCTGTTGCTTGATGCTGAGCAGAGAGTTGAAAACATCTGCATGCAGCTGCTAAAAAAAACAATGCCGAAAAACTGAGAGACAAGGAAAACTGTGACACTTTGTATCACAAAAAAACAAGCCAATGGGCAGAAAAACACCTAAATCTTCCACAGTGACAACTGGAACAGCTTAGTCTGTGAAAAATCTCTTTGTAGTTGTTAATATGAATGAGCAGTTTCACATTGCACATAACAATTTCACCTGCTGTTGATATTTGACTGTATTTAGGAAACATTATTCAAAAGTATACAGCAGAGACGCAGAAAGAAGAGAGAGGGGATCAAATGTTACAAAGGTTTCCTGTGAGATTTGAACCAACACTGTTGTGGTTGGGTGGTATGTTTCTGGGACCAGAATGTGATGCTGACGCTCAGGTTTTGAAATAAAATAGAGAACTGACTTCGGTTTCATAAGCATGCTTTGGCGCTCTGTAGTGATTCAACTTTTCACATCACATTCTGTCAAAACCTATTATCAGTGTTCGTGATTATTTGCATATAGCTAATGATGTCAATTTATAGCTGCTGAGTCATATGAATGTCAGCTCAAACGTCTTGAATTTGGCTTTAAATATGTACAAACCCTGCAAGGTGACCAGTGACTGACCTTTTCACAGGGCGGCTAAGGGAAGTGGTTACTGAGGCGTGTCCTTTGGGTTCTGTAACAATAATTTCTTAGCCGCAACAAAAACAACAACAACAGCAGCAGCAGCTACAGTTTAGTGATTTGTAACAAGATAAAAATACGGCCACTCAGATTGATTTTTTATTATTATTTATTTGGGACTTTGTGATTGCTTTATTTAGGCCCAAAATTCATTGTCTCTCTAGATGCACCTTGTAACTCACCTCCTCCTCTAATGGGAGTATTGTAGGTTGCATTAGCACAGACTCAGCCTGCTGGTGCTGTGGCGGGGAAAGCCAGGACCGGTGCCAGGTCTGAAGGGGTGCACCGGCCCAGTCATGCTCAGCACATCCCAAACAACCGGTGCATGAACCAGAACCATCTGCTGTCCATTTCGCTTACATTCTCACTTGATGCTCAGCCAGCAGCTCGCTTTTTCACCCCTGGAACGAGAACAATCCTCCCATCTACACACGAGCCACCAAAAGCTTTGGGTTCAGCTGGCAGAAAACAAAAAGCTATACTTCCCTGAAACATGTTTCAAAGCACATCATTTATTACTAACCCTCTTTCCTCACTTCCACTTCCACTACTTACTGTAATGACCAGATATGCCTCCTCACTCTACTTGAGTGTGTTTGAGTAATTTCCATCAACTAAATAACCATAAAGCACTCAACTGTCCAACCTCAACTCTTGAAGTTCATAAATGGTTCATGACCTGAACATTAAGATGCATCATCTTTAGAACAGCCCGCATCACTGTTTGAGTAATTTCCACGAACTAAATAACCATTAAGCACTCAGCAACCAGCTCCCCTCAACAGTTAAAACACTCTTGGGCATCAAAGAAGAAGAGATTGATCAGAGACGTTATGAGTCAAAGAGGAAAAGGAACAAAGAAATGGCAGAGGATGTTTCAAGCATTTGAAAGTTTTCAACTCTATAAGCATGCACCTGCACAAAACTTTCTACTCTGTGATAAGTACCGTCTGTTTATATTTAATGACCTTTCAGATTTAGAAATGATTCTGCCAAAATCAGTGTCTCAGAATGAGTCATCTTACGCTGCAGGCGCACAACAAAGTGCCTGAAGCCAGCGTGTCCGTGTGTAGTCAGTGTATAATGTCATGCTGCTGAGTGATGGATTTACAAAGCATTAAAGTGACTTTAGAAGGTTGTCAGACAACAAGTCATAAACATCCCTGAGATGCTTATGATTCATTGTCGATGTGTACTGTTTTATAGGAGCTGATAAAACGCGTCAGCGACCATTACGTGCTCCTCACAACAAGGTCAGGAAAGTTATGTGAATGAATTGAAGTCATGAGTGCCCTGATATATGCTTTAAGAAGAATTTTATGTTTAATGTTTAGCAGACCTTTGAAGGTGCCGTTACAATGTTGGCTTCTGTTCTGCTTTAAATGTGTTTATCTTTTCGTGGTTACAAGTGCACAGTTGCTTTTGTGGTCAGCACCTCCTCAACAGCGGAGTGCACCATGTACCCCCATCAAACTCCCGCGAGCCGCCCTTTAGATTTAGAGATGACTGAAACCCATGAATTAGGATGCATGAAAATGCATGACAACAAAAATTGCAACTTGAGAAAATATGACGCATCGCTGCAACAGAATGCACGGGAAACAATCCCCTAATCCTACGAGGGTTTATGAGGAACTTACACTCTTGTAATAAATCCTCACATCGTGAAAGTCATAATACAAAATGTGTATTGAACTTCTTTTAGAGAAGACTTACATATTTAGACAGGTGTTATATTGTGATTTAAGGTGGACTATGTAGCACAAACATCTGTAGTATAATTCAGTAGAGAAAATGAACATCAGGGAACTAGTTTAATTTTATAGAAGGGGATATTATGCATTATAACTGTTTTTATGTTAGGTACATTTAGATGATAAAACCATGCTCTATGGATTGTCTACATTGCATGCTTTTTTTCACCGTTGCCACTCTTAGCAACACAGTTTCCACTGTACATCTGGCTGGCAGCATTCGAACAACTTGTGATACTGACAGTAGTATCTCTTTCTTTCTCTCTCACTCTCTCGTGAATGCGAGTATGCATGACGTTCTTCCTGGGGGCGTGGTGTGCAGAGGTTTCCCGCGCTTCCTCGGCCAGTGCACCTGTTTCCATTTCCACTCACCTACAGTTTAAAGCTTTGACCCCAACCTTCACTCGTCGCAGTCATCATACCCAGTGTGCTGTAGTCTCTCAGACTCATTCTAGCTGTTCGTTTCCTGTCTAGCATTTGTTGTCCTTCTTCCTTACAGATAGTCTACCAGCTATGGCCCCCAGTCCTGATTCCTGCCCACTCCTACTCTTATTCTTGATTGACATTGCTAAAACACCCTTTTCCCCTGAAGCCTTTTCTTTGCTTACCTGCTTGGCTGCTGGAGTTAGATGATTCCTCTTAACCTGAGGGCCCGAAGTACCAGACCTGCCCTGACCCATACATTATCTTGGTATATCTTGTTGAAAATATTTTTGACAATAACTAAATCAAATAAATTAAATAATATTTGCAGTTATTCACTGATCCACAAAATTAAAACCACTTACAAGTGAAATGAAAAACAACACTCCTCAGTGCCAATGGCCTTCTCCAGCACCCTGTCACACAAGAAAAGCAGCTCAGGACCAACTTGAGGAACTATTAGTCAAGCTTTAAATTGGCCTTCAAAACCCCTCCTTCAAAACTGGCCCTGAGACCCACAGGACCCCAAAGATCCATGCCAAGGTCTTGGTGTGTATGTCCATGCTCTAATGCAGGGCTGCCCAATCCCAGTCCTCGAGAGCTACTATCCTGCAGCTTTTAGATGCATCCCTACTCCAACACAGCTGAATCAAATGGTTTGATTACCTCTTCAGCATGCCATCGTGTTTGGCAAAGGCCTGATAACAAGCCATTCATTTGATTCGGGTGTGTGGGAACAAGGATGCATCTAAAAGCTGCAGGACGGTAGCTCTCGAGGACTGGGATTGGGCACCCCTGCTCTAATGGCTCAGTGCTGTTTTGCTGGCGCAAACAGTATTTGGCAGGTGGTTTTAATGCTGATGCTGTTAGGATGCCTGGGTCGTTGACCCAGGGTTTTTGAGTTTATTATATTATTTATAATTTCTAGTCTTTGGTTAATTTGTTAGAGTTCTGTCTTATGGTTTATGTCTCTGTGTAATCCTTAGTTGCTGTCTCCCCTGACGGCTATATCTCTGTGTCTGTGTCTGCCCTGGCCCCACGTCTCTGTTCCCTCTGTAGTGCCACCCTGTGAGTCTGTAAGTTCAGTCTGTGTTATGTTTCCTGTTTTACTTTGAAAGTCCGTGTCTCATGTAAATGCGTCTGGTTGTGCTTCCTTTGTCTCGTTAGGCCTGATTTGCCCCAGCTGTGTTTCCCTCCTGTTACTCATTCCCTGATTGCTCCCTCTATGTATTTAAGCCCTGTGTTTCTCTGTGTCGCGATCTACACTTATCTAGCTGTGTGTTCTGTCTGTGTAATTTTATTTTGTATTCCTAGTTTTGTTGCCCCCTGAACTGCCTGGTTCTGGACTCTTGGGCTATCAGCCTCTGGGCTGGCCCCCCTAAACTTTTTCGGAACTGTTTTCCTGGCCGGCCTCCGGACCCCCCTTCGCCTGGGTCGCCGCCGTTGCCGTGCGCATGGTCGGCCCCCTGAACTGTTTCCACCTCGTTGCCGTCCACACGGTCGGCCCCCTGAACTGCACTGTGTTTGGGATACTTTCTTGGGCTCTGGTGTTTCCTGTGTCCTGCTTTTGTTTTCTGTTCTGTCCCTTTTGAGTTCAGCATTAAAGCTGTTTTGAGTTCACGTTCCGCCTCTGAGTGTCTGCACATTGGGTCCTCCTACTACCACTCCTGCCTGCACACAGCCTACACTTAACAGATGCTGATTAGGGTGTGTCACTATTTTGTGTTCAGCAGACAAGGCAGCCAAAAATGTGATGGAAATAGAGAAGTATGCATGTCTCATCTAGCCAAGAGTGAGACATTGCATTAATAAGGTGTTACATGCAAACTGGCTAATCTTGTTCTAGTTACCGGCAAGCAATTCTCTTTCTGTATGGACTAAAAGTCAGGATGCATAAGACACAATTAGTGAGGTTTAGTGCTGGTAGGCTGCCTTTGTTACCACTGGTTCCAGTCTGTGTCAAGCTAACCTTACTATTAGAAATTGGTTGTAATCTCCTTTATCTCTTTGGAAAAAGAAATGAGTAAGCATGTATTCCAAAATGTTAGCCTATTTTTTTAATAACAGGCCATGTTTATTTACATTTAAAGCTGATATTCATTGAAGCAAAACGCAGTTTTTCTTTTTTTATTTGACTGACTTGAGTTCTTTTTTTCCCCTCTCACTTTCTATTTGTATATGCCCCACATGTTTGCAAAACTTCTTGATACTAGATCATACTTTAAGATGCATAGTCTAGAGAATGATGCATGCTTATCGTATATATAGGGTGACTTTAATTTTCTCCTTTACGTGAATGCCAATGCTGGTATGCAGCTCGGATTGATAGCAGCATATCAATCAAGTTGCATGTCAGGCTGGAATCTGTTAAAGTGCCTTTGTGTGTGTGGGAGGGCTGGAGGGCCTGGTCATAGTTCATCTGTAAATGAAGAACAGCAGGAGGAGACGTTGCAGATGATCAGTTACTTTCCTCCTCTCCAGAAATTGATGATAAGGTTCCACTGAGTTAAGTGGGTTACCACGCAGCCCTTCACAGGCAGGCTTCCTGATGCTTTACTGCACACATGTTATTACTGGCTGATCACCAACTACCTTTTATCCAGCTGAATTTCCACATATGTGTCCATAAAGAAAGCGATAAAGAGAAAGACAGCCACTGGAAAAGGATGCCAGCTGTACAGCTGTGAAATCAATAAATACCCCGTCTGTGAAATGTTGACAATTCATTGTCAGTAAAATGCATTGGCTCGCAGACAGCAAAGGGCACACCCGCAAAAGACTGAAGGTTTCCAGGCTCCTTCTCCAAATTTCCCTCCGCCTCCTTCCATCTTTCTGGAAAAAGCGCTTCAGGTAATTTAATTAGCAGGAAAAATTACCTCTGCATCCATGACCATGTGATTCCAGCAGGTATTAAGAGAAAAACTCAACTTTGTGTCAAGTGTTTGCCCTCAAAACCAAATGTTGCATGTAATTTAGGTAATAGACTGAACTGAGTTTTACCTTCCGGAGATATGATCGTCCACAGTCAGAATCAAGTCAGAGAGCAAAACTGGAAGTAATGAGAGCCGTAATCTTCTTTAGATCCCACTGACAAAATCTCTCTCATCTGTCTGTGTGGTTCATAATCTGGTTTGCCTGATTACAGATAGTAAATCTTACACATCACAATGCAGTTTCCCTTCATCTGTGTTCAAAATAATTAAAAAGAAATTCAAAAACAAATGATACAGTGCTTGAAATTTGCCAGTTAGCATGAAATGTGAATGAGATTGTTACACTTGAAGGATTAAACACGTGAATTTGATCTTGAACTGGAACCAAAGTACACACAATGTCAATATTTAATAAAATGGCATTTGAATGGATGTTTTCCACCTCAAAAGTTCACTTTATGCCTCTACAGTGGTTCAGTATATTCCCCACATATTTGCAAAGATTCTTGATTCTAGATCATACTTTAAGATGCATAGTCCAGAGAGTGATGCATACTTATCATATCCAGAGCCTAATGAATGCTCTGTGTCTACAAGTAGTATTTACATAATCACACCATACTCACACCGGGGTGCAGTGTCCAAAAAAACAGGAAAACTGTTGTAGCATTTATTTTTTTATTTTTGCTGCTGGTATCTTTTCTCTGCTTATAATGAAATTGTGTAATAATAACAAGTGTATACAGTGGCTTGCAAAAGTATTCGGCCCCCTTGAACTTTTCCACATTTTGTCACATTACAGCCACAA
>NW_005187615.1:953656-954824 GCF_000239375.1 Pundamilia nyererei | reverse complement strand
AACAGTGCTTCGTGGGATGTTCAAGGCTTGGGAAATCTTTTTGTAGCCTAAGCCTGCTTTAAATTTCTCAATAACTTTATCCCTGACCTGTCTGGTGTGTTCTTTGGACTTCATGGTGTTGTTCCTCCCAATATTCTCTTAGACAACCTCTGAGGCCGTCACAGAGCAGTTGTGGAGCTGTTTTGCAAAGAAGAATGGGCAAGGATTTCAGTTTCTAGATGTGCAAAGCTGGTAGAGACATACCCTAAAAGACTGGCAGCTGTAATTGCAGCAAAAGGTGGTTCTACAAAGTATTGATTCAGGGGGCTGAATAATTACGCACACCCCACTTTGCAGTTATTTATTTGTAAAAATGTTTGGAATCATGTATGATTTCCGTTCCACTTCTCACATGTACACCACTTTGTGTTGGTCTTTCACGTGTAATTCCAATAAAATTGATTCATGTTTGTGGCTGTAATGTGACCAAAGGGGGCCGAATACTTTTGCAAGCCACTGTACTGCAGCATTTGTTCAAGTCATTTTTTCAACCAATCACCATTCACCTCTACTTTAGCATATGACTGTTTATCCAAGTTCACAGTTCTGCTTTTATGTCTATTTATGATTATCCGATTTCAATTCTATCACTAATCAGAGTATCGGAATTTAATCGCATGTACAGTTAAGTCCATAAATATCTGGACAGAGACAACTTTTTTCTAATTTCACTTTCTAATAAGACACAATCAGCTACAGAGCGACATGTCAATGAGATGTATGAACTTGTTTCAAGATTGTGAATCTTGAAACTAGAAAACTTTCACTTGTTTCATTGGCAGATTTTTCACTTATTTCAAGCTAAAATATCTTGTATTAAGTGAAAAAAATCTGCATCTGAATTTTAAATAAAATAATTCAAATGCAGTTGAAGTGCAGATGTTCAGCTTTAATTCGGTGGGTGGAACAAAAAGAAAGTGTGAGGAACTAAAGAATTTTTTAACACAACCCCTTCATTTCAGGGGATCAGAAGTAATTGGACAAAATAAATAACTGAAAATAAAATGTTCATTTCTCATACCTTGTTGAAAACCCATGAGCCTTGAACTCAAGAACGTCACCAGGTACACACCGGCTCACTCCTTGGCGGCTGCTTATCGGGGCCTGGAGCCTGGGGCTCGCTCGGGCC